>NC_047032.1:20860813-21018724 GCF_902652985.1 Pecten maximus | reverse complement strand
TGCACATACTTTGATTAATGGATCGCATTGATCTACAGCCTACAAGAGAAAGCCTTTTACAATAACATTGAAAATACTTAAAACCTGCAGGTACAAAATCATAATTCTCTAAATCTGTTTGGTCTGTACGGCAATATTTTAGTAACCATTGTCACTATTTTAATTTTAAATTATCGAAAGTTTATCGATACATATTTAAATGTTTCGTTTGTTTGATGTATATAGTATCTGTCCCTCCATTTGTTTTAATGTGCCGATATCTTATGTTGCTTTTGTAACAAAATGGACTTAGAATATGTGTAAGTTTAATAAATCATTTAAAATAGTATCTATTCAGAGACAGCAGGTCAAAAGTCATGCAATACTCGACTATGTAAAAACAACACCTGTGATTGACAGGTTGTTGGTAGAATCTGATAGAGCTAAGGGCGTAGGTCGCGTGATTTCCTGAGTGACAGGGTAAGGATCATTCCGATCTTAGATGGTCATGATAAGCGATGGCAATAATAGATAGATTACTGGGAAGGGGAGCAATGATCAGGTACATATGTTTCCGCACGTGCCTTTTTAATTATATGCAGAGAGGCGGGGCGGAAGGAACGTTGTTAAACTTAAGAACATGGTATATTAGGTATTAGAGTGAGAAAGCTAAAGGAGAGGGAGACGAGAGATTTGGTTTATTTTGTTTAACGTCCTATTAACAGCTAAGGTCATTTAAGGACGGCCTCCCGTGCGTGCGACATGCATGCGTGTGATGAGTGCGTATGTGTGTTTTGGGAGGCTGCGGTATGTTCGTGTTAAGTCTCCTTGTGATAGGCCGGAACTTTTGCCGATTTATAGTGCTACCTCACTGATCCACACTGCCGAAGACACCCAGCCGCACACCCCACCCGGTCACATTATACTGACAACGGGCGAACCAGTCGTCCCACTCCAAATATGCTGAGCGCTAAGCAGGAGTATGGAATTGATAAAGTGTATACCCAAGTAAACACAACGCGAAGAAATAAACTTAACTATTGTAAACCTTATAGTGTTTTTGTGTTACACCTTTGTACATTCCCCCTGGACCCAGCTGTTCAAAAGATGCTATGGCCTTCTAAGCGTTGCCAACCAGAGATGTACAACAGGGTTCACTTCTTGAAAAGACAAAACAAAGCCGTATGCAGTCAAAGTATCTTATATTCTCAAAAGTATGAGCTCTTGCAAATTATGAACTCGGACTCTGGAAAACAAAAAGTGTTCAAATTTTGAGGTCAATTTCACGGAATTGATATACCCACTTCCGGTGCTTATACACCAGGCATATTTTGTAATCATTGGGCACATTAGATCGATCGAATTTTTTAAAAGAAATGGAAACGAGTAAATTAATCATATACATTTTTAAATTACTGGAAAGTTTCTTTTTATAAAATTCCTATAATTACAGCACTAAAAAGTGAATTATTTTCATATCTGTTCATATAGTCATCAATTAAGGTCGATGTAGCATTGTATTTCAACTATATATATATATACATGTTAAATAATGAGTCATGCAATCTAAATAACGAACATTTCGGTGTTTTTTGTGACGATAGTAAAAATTATTGTAATTAGCGATAGAGACCATTATAAAAACAATCATGATTCTTCCTATTGACAATATACCTCCATTACGAAGCTGCCCTGCAGGTAGGGCGTAAGAATTGTACCTGCTGCCCCCATTGCATGATCGTAAGAGACGACTAAACTTGGGATCTTATCTTTTCTCTTCTTTCTTGATAACTTTCTTTTTCCTAATGTCTCCCTTGACAATACCTCACTTTTGGCCTTTAGTTGAGCGTTCGCCGCTGTGAGGAAGGCTTTGGGTTCTGTCCCCTAGCCGAAACATACCAGAGTCTATAAAAATGGTAGTTGCTACTCCTACTTATCGCTCAGCATATTTGGAGTGGGACGACTGGTTGGCCCGTTGTCAGTATAATGTGACCGGGTGGGGTGTGCTGCTGGGTGTCTTCGGCAGTATGCTTCAGTGAGATAGCACTTTAAATCGGCAAAAGTTCCGGCCTATCACAAGGAGACTTAACACGAACATACCACAGCCTCCCAAAACACACATACGCACCCACTACACACATGCATGTCGCACGCACGGGAGGCCGTCCTTAAATGACCTTGGCTGTTAATAGGACGTTAAACAAAATAAACCAAACCAAACCATTACGAAGAGTACCGACGTTGATACGTCTAATCGCGGGTCGATCCTTAGATCTTGTTACGAATTATAACAGCCTTCACCTTCGATCTCATAATCAATAGAAGGTCGGAGAATTCAGTAGATTAATCAAAGAAAAGACATTGGCTCTCATAAAATCGATCCATTTTTCTATATTTGCTTTCACTTAAGGCGATTGACTGTCCCTGAAAAATCCTGTCAAACAATTAGCTTTCTCACATATCGATTGATATATTCTGACATATTGATTAATTAAACACTTTCATTCATAAATACTTGGTAACGCATACACAAATAACTATAGTGTATCGACCATGGCCTTGACCTGCCATCGTTATCTTTATTAATAACTGCTACAATTAATACTATCTAACCGTGACTTATATGCACTAAACCATATTTTACTAGCCTTGGAAAGGTCAGTTACTAAAAAAAAGCAAAATCATAACCGATATTACGACACCGATATTATTGGTTATTGGGTTATAGGAGCGTTTTATTATCTAGGGTTTCCATTGGTATTTCGACACGGATGTTATTGGGCGATAGGGGAGTTTTATTTCCTTTGATTTAAATTGGTATTACGAAACGTGTGTTCTTGATTATTGGGTAATAGGGACGTCCTACGTCCTGTGGTTTCTATGTTTCTACGCCACGGGTGTTATTTATAATTGGGTGATAGAAGCGTTTTATTCCCTGGGGTTTCCATGTTACTACGCCACGGGTGTTAATGATTATTGGGTAAAAGGGTCATGTCATTATCTGGGGTTTCCATTTGTATTACGACACTGATAATATTGGGTGATAGGAGTTTTTTATTCCCTGAGGGTCTCCATTGGTTTTGTTTGCTATGTTTTGATCTACGTCCTATTTAAAGTTATGGTCAGTTAAGGATTGGCTTGGTTTGGTTTATTTTGTTTAACGTCCTATTAACAGCTAAGGTCAAGGATGTGCCAGGTTTTGGAAGTTGAGGGAAAGCCGTAGTACCCTGAGCAAAAACCTCGTGGGTTCCGAACTCGCAACTTACTGGTGGAGGGCTAGTGATTCCCTGGGGTTCCCATTGGTCGACACGGATAGTACTGGTTATTGGGTGCCTCGTGGTCTCCATTGGTATAACGACACGTATATCGCAGGTGATCGGGTGATAGGAGAGTTTTCTTTTCTTTATTTTCATTGGTATAGCAACACTGAAATCATTGGTGATTTGGTGATGGCGCGTTTTATTCGATGGGATTTCCATGGGTATAACGACACTGATATCATTGCTTATTACCTCACCTGCCCATACTACATTCAATGTCAAAGCGGTCAAATAGGTTTAATTACCTTCTAAACAACTATTTCTAAATAACCAAAAGGTCAAGATACCCGATATTTTGCTTGTAGCATACTTGGGTGAACGCTAGCTAGTAATATTGCTAAAATGAATGACCTGGGACCATAATTTAAGTTTGAAAGAGTTAAATTCGCAAAAATGTTTAAAGGACACATTTTTTAAGTAACTGCGAGGCCGATGCCCTGATATCTTAAATCTGGTTTCTGATAAACTTGTTCTTAAATATTTTAAAGTATAAAAAGGATCACTGGATAGCGATGAGAGATTCAGGCCCATTGGACCCTTGTTTGGTGATTTTTTCCCCTGGTGTTTCTATTGGTATTACGAAACCGATATTATTTGTTTGTAATGAGGTGATAGAGGCGTTTTATTCCCTAGGGTTTCAATTGATATAACAACAGGGATATTCTTGGTTATTTGGTGGTATAAGCGTTTTATTACCATTGATGATGCGGCCAATCGCGAAAGCGTTGCAGTTCAATACCCTACCTAGTGAATGACAGTAATGGAAACAAAAGGGAAGAACACAATAGATAGGGAAGGAAGGTATTATTATACATTGTACACTGCAACTTATGTGGTATACTGTATTTGTCCGTCGAACCGTATGTCTAGGTCAGGATTTATCCGGATTTTGTTTTCATACACCGACACTGTGCATTTTTATGACACCGTGACTGTTATGCCCCTTTGCCAAATTCTAATTTACAGAATCCTGCTATGGTCGCGTACGTGTATTCACTCTTTAGCGATACATTGCTACACATATGTAGTTTGAAATGAAAATGTTTCAAATATACTGAATATTTTGAAGATTTAAAAAAAATATTTCGCGTTTTGCCATCAAGAGTCAAAAAACTGATTTGCAATTCAAATTTAGATATTTCCTTTATTCTATTCGGCACAAAATCACGTACTTTCCCGGTCAAATGCAAGAACTGTTAAGTTCACCCCATGATATCCTGATATACCGATTATTCTATGGTAAAACTAAAAGTATCTGTAACATGCTTTGCTGCTAATGTATCCTCATGCTGTCCACCTAATAATGCTTCAATGCTGAAACCGTTGCAATCAAATTAATAGAATAGCAAACAATATTAGCAAGGTAGTGATCTGCTCAGACTCAAAAGTGTCGAACATCGAGAAACTGAAAACACTCTTAATGAATGTAGATTTTTGCATTTATCATTCCGATTGTAAACAATTGAGGACGGCCTCCCGTGCGTGCGATATGGGAGGCTGTGGTATGTTCAGGCCGGAACTTTTGCCGATTTTTAGTACTACCTATGGCGCGGGAAGGATGTCATAATTAAATATTTTTGCCTAGGCAGAAATCGAATTTTGCCTAGGCAAAAATAATTGTGCCTAGGCATAATTCGATTTCTGCTTAGGCAAAATTTGATTTCTGCCTAGGAAAATTCGATTTTTGCCTAGGCAATAATCCAAACAAAATTATTTTTGCCTAGGCAAAAATCAAATATTGCCTAGGCAGAAATGTTTTTGCCTAAGCAATAATCGATTTTTCCCTAGGCAATATTTGATTTTTGCCTAGGCAAAAATATTTAATTATGACATCCTTCCCGCGCCATAGCTACCTCAGTGAAGGATACTGCCGAAGACACCCAGCAGCACACCCCACCCGGTCACATGATACTGACAACGGGCCAACCAGTCGTCCCACTCCCAATAGTCTACGCGCTAAGCAGGAGTAGCAACAACCATTTCAATGACTCTGGTATGTCTCGGCCAGGGGACAGAACCCAAAGCCTTCCTCACAGCGGCGAACGCTCAACTAAAGGCCAAAAGTGAGGCATTGTCAAGGAAGACATTAGGAAGAAGAAAGTTGTTCAGAAAGAAGAGAAAAGATAATATCCCAAATTTAGTCGCCTCTTACGATCATGCAATGGGGGCAGCAGGTACAATTCCTACGCCCTACCTGCAGGGCTGAATTGCTAACAAACTGATTGAATTGAACTAGCAAAAACAATGAATACAAACGTCAACCAAACAGCGCGATGTTCAATCTAAAGTGAGCAGGTGTCGTAAAAGAAGAGCACGTAGTCAAAAGCTGTCATCTCGCGTTTGTGCATTGGCCATGCATATCTCCCAGTTACATTTTACCAAACATTTGAGTTTAAAATCAATATCTTGAGAACTCGATATTAAATTTGCTTCATATTATGCCATAGGATCATGACGATTCTTAATATGATCTTGGATTTGGTTTCTTTCTTTGAATGGCCTTCTAGCATTCTGCTGTTTGGCCTTGAAAATAGTAATATAGCCGCGTCCTGTCGTGTCGTGTCCCGTTCAGTTTCAAATCAATCTCAAATCTTGAGAACTCGATATTAAATGTGTTTCATATTACACCATAGCATCATGACAGTTCTGAATATGGCCTTGAGTGTGATGTTCAGTTCCTAATCAAATTCATATCCTGAGAACGATTTGATATTTGTAAAACAAGAAGTACGCATGTAAATCCTTAAACGTTATATAAGTGCAGTTGATAAAGCTGTTTTTCTTTTCATAAAAAAACTTGATTATGGAATCGGCGTAATTAAAAGGGAATGTCATACATTTTTCGAAATCGTCGTTGATGATGAAAATGTGAATGATGAAAATTGATCAGAATAGGTATGCTATGGGCATGTTTATATCCGTGAAATAAATAGATTTAAAAGCGAATATCAGACATTTTTTTTAAAAATCGCCGTTGATGATGAAGATGTAAATAATGATAAAATAGATCAGAATAGATATGTTTTGGGCATGTTTATATCCGTGAAAAATGGGCGATTTATTCTAGAAGAACGTACAACGCCATTCCTGGATGTTAATGTCACAACATCGTGCAATCCTCCGAAAAGGGCGAGTCTTTTTTGATAAATTTATTATTTCCCACCCCTCTATAACAGGTCGACGAATCGAAAAAGAGTACAGCTTTATACCTGTTGTTGCCAACGGGGACGATTGAAGTACATATTGTACATACGTAGAAACAATGTATTCACTACCTGAAATGCAATTAATTGTTATGTACATCACATATTCATATTTGTTTTTCTAAACTTTCCATCTGGATTTCACCTTTTACAATATTATATCGATACCATCACCGAACAGTAATACAATTGCGCCCACGGTTAGTTAAAATTATAACTACAAATTACATGTCTCTTTTTTTCTTTTCAGAAGCCATGTTTTTTTCATCTCCAGTGTGACGTATCGTGAGAATGGAATAAATTTGGCTTCAATTTGCGTACATTACTAGAATGGAGGCGGCATTGTTTACCGGAAGTACACTGGATTCGTTAATTCCACATTTTGATGTACATGTTACATCATTTCCGGACTCTGGAAATGACACTTTATTAACCGACCAGGGCGTGCCCGTAACTTCTGCTTCACTTAGGATGACCAGGTTTGTTGCTCAGCATATACTAGCACCAGTTTTAGTTACATGTGGTGTCATCGGAAATGTTTTCAACATTGTCGTTTTAAAGAGTCCGAAGATGAAAAGTTCGACGAATGTGTATCTCATGGCTCTAGCAATCTGTGATTCCATGTACCTCATCTTTATGTTCATGTTATCGTTTTTCAACTGTGAAAACAAGGATCAGTTTAAATTCATTTTCTATAGCATACCTTTTGGTCGGGTGTGTTCGGATTTGTTTGGCAATACTGCTGTTTGGCTCACAGTGGCCTTTACCCTGGAGAGATACATTGGAGTGTGTCATCCAATGAAAGGGAAAGCGTGGTGTACTATAAGAAAAGCAAAGATTGCTGTTATTTTGGTATTCATAATATCGCTTGTCAACACATTTCCTGAGTTCTTTGAACTGGAAATCGTGGAATATAATGATGTTGGTAAGAATAAGCCAACTGTACTTAAATGCAAGACGACAAGTTTCGGCAGCACTTCCAGTTATCAAATAGGATATTTCTGGTGGTATGTGGCATTTTTCAATTTTGTTCCTCTTGTGTTGTTAGCAGTATTTAACAGTATACTGATTTTGTCTGTATGGAAGGCTAACAAAACCAGACGCACATTATCAAATTCTACCGTCATTGGGGAAACAACAAGACAAGCAACAGAGCAACAAAAAGTGACTACAATGCTCATTTCAGTAGTCATCATCTTTCTACTTTGTCAGCTTCCTTGGGCAATCTTATTACTTTATAAGGCGTATATATCGGCCAACGATATGCACGCGCACGGTGATAGCTTACGAATAGCTGGCAATGTGTGTAACCTGTTGGTGGAATTTAACTCTTCTGTTAATTTTTTACTTTATTCTTATTTTAGTAGTCGTTTTAGACGTACATTCCAGAGCATATTTTGTAAATGGAAAAGAGAGCGGGACAGACGCAGATCTCTTTCGAGTTCCTCGGATACCTTCCGAAAGTCCTCCTCTTCCAAGGAGAGTACAACAGCTACTTCTGTGTCTTCTTACAGATCCAAACGAGGCGTTTTATCTGATGTGTCAGCAAGGGAAAATCTTTTATGTCAAAAATTGTAACTTACGTATTGTTTTATATAAAAAGAATGACATCTCGTTAAGTGTGAATTATACTTAAGAAACAACCAAATACTTCCTATTGTATGACTATGTGCCGTGATTTAGTTTACAACAGTCATTGACTTTTACAAGCACGGAAGGAGATATTGTTAATTTGAAATTAAGCCATTATGTATGATGAAATAATATATTGTGATGAAAGAAACGGACCAACCGAATTTCGATTAGACTACATAAAATGTGTACCTGCATGAATATGTATATAAGAATTGATTGGGTCAAACACCTCCGATAGACACCTGAGGAGATTACTTAACATATATCATTGATAGATGAATGATGTGATAATATATCAACAGTTGGACCTTTTTCGCTATACAATATGAAATATATCTGTTAAACGTAACAAACATGTCCCCTAGATTGCCTATAATGTAATGTATTGTTCTAAATAAATATTTCATCATTATATATTGAATATGTCTCGTTTTCTAATACTTTGATATTCTATATACAATTTTACCACATAACCGGCCGTTTACACCATAGTAAGTAAGTGGGTAATGATACCATTGTGATGCCACACGTTTGTCTCTATAGTGACATACCGACAGAGTCGAAATCGTCGCCTGTCTAAAACAGAAATGAATTTGAAACATTTTTACTTATACAGTGGAACTTCTCCTAAGTAATCAAACACGTTACATGGATATCTGGCCGATTTAGAGAGGGTTCGGATTGGAGAAGTGATCCATGTTGACGGGTCAGGATCCGGGGACAATGATTGATCGGATGACATTTTGTATCTTTGAAGCAGTGGAAATGTTAGGGAAGTAAATGATTATATGAAAAACATAATTTATAACAAATTTCAACTTATTAAATACATTTGTGTAGGTTTTAATACTGATTGTAAACGTATGCCATAGTTACATCATTTCACTTTTTATTTCACAATGCTGTCAGTGGCACTGACTTGCATCCGGCATAAACCTCTGTGATTATTGGACACGACAAGAGGTATTTATTTATTTGCAAACTGAACGATGTAACAAATGAAAATCAGAAAAATAATTATTAACCGTTCGTACCGACCTTATTAAGAACGTTGACATTGCATCTTAAAATGAAGACTGATGTAACATTAGCCTCCTTATCGCGTGCAAATTTGTCCACAGCAAAAATAACTCTTTCATGGCCTCATACAGATTAAATGCGAAACTTTGGCTTTGTAGCTTTCTACCAGTTGCTTATGGTACACAGACAATTCCGCTTGGATAAAACCGTTTTGATATTACACAATTAAGTAATAATGCTTTCTAGTATTATGTACCAGTTCAACTACTGCACGTGTATTCGCTAAGATGAAGCTTACGATAACAATCATCACAGGTGTTGATTTAGCGGTCGGTTGGCCGAGCAACTGCCATGTTCGCTCAGGTATAAACGGTTAATTTTGGGTGTATTTAAACCATACTTGACGCAAATTCTGTTTAGTTTTAGGACACCAGAGGGATCGGTATTGTTATTTTTTGTATTACTATGATAAGGAGGCACCCGTTTCGCTTGTCGCCATTTCGATCGATATCAAGATATCAAGGTAGTCGGTTTTGGGAAGTTGCACTGTTTTCTCACAAATTGTAAGCATACTTAAATTAAAATATTATTTTAACTTTAACATTGCTATGTCATTCACTTTGACTTGTGACAGCAAATTATTGAACCCGTCTAATAACATTCGCTATATACAATTTTAACGCAAACACACGTTTAGATTAACACTGTAATGTGTATTGTCCTTGTCCCCTACCTGTCATTCAACACTAAGTTAGCAGTAAGGGCAGCTTAGCCAGTTCTTGGTATAATAAAACCAGATTGAAAGACATTTTGCTATACCCAGGTATCGCATTCCAGTGTGATTTCGCTATATAATCAATTACCTGTGGATACTTAGTTGTTGATATGACCTTGCCGTTGTGATGTCGTAATGTTGGGTTCGATTCCCCAATCGAAAGTGAAAAGTTTGAGGTGTCATCTGCCCGGTCGCGTGGGTTCTCCTCGGGTTCTCCGGGTTCTGTCATCCATAAGACTTCTCATGTGCTTTTCACCAAGGATAACACTCTCATGTGCCACCAACAGGAGAATCGTTAGATGGTTAAATTTTGTAAATGCCATATATTTCACTGTTTCCATAAGTGTCTATGTCTTCTTAACGATATGTGTGCCACTGTGCTTGTATAAAAAGACCTAATTATATATGTTGCCCCATTGTACTTTCTTTGAAACTCGATCTACTTATATTACATCATAACGTTAAGATGCCAGGATTTTTTTGGTATCGATCGATTATATAGTCAAATTATATAGATAACACTTTTTATTACACCTTACACGGGTCCCGTGTACTAATTAAATTGTTGATAACGATACAGTAAATGAGTTTAAAAGCATGAAACTTACTGCGCTCCCCCCCCCCCCCCCCCCCCCCCCCCAAAAAACTGAATGAGGTTCTTACATTTTGTAAGTGTCTGAATTGACTCGGTTGATGATTTTCCATATACAGCAAGTATAAGCTAAGTTTGACGAAAATCGGCCAAAGAATGAAGTTGTTAAATGTTTACATTAAATCGGAACAGGCCGAACATAAGAAACACTATACTTGTCCCCTCCTATTTCATGGCAGGAGCATAACTACCTCAATAGCCTTTTGAGGAACAGTCATAGTGCGTTCTCTCGTTCCCGAGACATAGGTTTTTCAGTGGATTTCCCCTGCATCCGAGACGAAAAGGTTCATGGAAAGGAGCTGTCATAAAATGAACATTATGTGAATCAGTCCAAACCTTCCAATCTTTTGCATTGTTCCTGCCTAGAAATACAGTAAACCAACGTTTGAAAAACGGGTAATGCAGTCGTCGATGGAAATATGTCTGCGATCAGTTCTTTGATGAAATTGGAAATTCTGTAATACTTTGAGCTACACGAGTCAAATGCAGGCATGGTGTGTCTTTGTTTAAAGGCTTACGGATCATCTTTCTAATATTACATTATGTCGTGCAAGCTTACATGATTGCGTTATTAAAGCGATATTGGACATTCTGACAATAACGAAAGCCTACAAATGGGAGATAATGAGTAATTAAAAGCTTGTAAGCCCCTGCTGTCAGCACTTCTTTATTCCAGTTTTTACAGGTCTATTCGATTCTGCCCACACATGATACAATGAGAAGCTTTATCGGTAAGAAGAAAATCAGCTAATTTTTCAATCACTTGTCTGCAGAAAGTGGGTTTTTTTTAATTTATATCATGTCCGTTATCATACTCCATAGTCCTTTGTCACGATCCGGATTATCGCTAATAGGTTTAGGACTCGCACAACTAAATAATTTACTATAAGTTATTACTAGTGACCCCCATCCCTTCATTCGCTCGTTTGAAGTTCAAATGATGTGAAATTTATATCAAATTGAAGTTTTTTCTATCGGATAAATGTTGTTATTGTATAGGTTTAATGGCATATAAGAGCACACGGGTACTCGAAAGACAGTAACCCTGACATTTACAGTACACTGGGGAACCCACACCTGGGGAATTCCCGCCTTTTTACACCTACGTCATTCTATTTTCAGTAGGAGTGTATATTTTTGATTTTCCAAACCTCAATACCCTACTCTTTATTCCTCGTATATAGAAAGTACCCTATTCCATATGTTATTTACTCAGGAAAACAGCTACAAACCTAAGAAACACATTTTCCTCAGTAACTTGGTTCAGGTGAAACACCAGCTGATTGGCTGATTTAGTTGTGTTAGTCCTTTATATAGTGAGACCGCAACACTACAAGTCTGTGAAAGAGGACAATAGAGAACAGCAATCTTAACTTAATATGCAACATGTTTTACATCTTTGGGTCTGACGTCGAAAGTTGGTTGAAGTTAAAAGAAAAAACAATAATGACTCAAATCGAAATTCGATCTGGAACCTGTTATTATAAATCTATATCCAAAATATTAACTTGTTTCTAGTTTTGATAAAGATACGAAAGTCTGAAAAGCGTCTTGTTGGAGAGTTGCAATGTCATCCGATTATATTGGTAAGATACTGAACAGCATATACACATGTATAAAATATGACTGATTCCATTTAATGATTCAGATTGTATTCAATATTATTTATTAAGGTCGGTCAGTTAATGCCATGGTGCAGCGTACGTCGTCAGTCAAAACTTTTAAATCCCTATTAGTCTTTAATGTATTTTGATACAAAATGGTGTGGTGTTTAATTGGGCGAAGGAGATTGTATGGTGTTTAAACGTAGGGTGTGGCTTCTTTGGGGCCGGTAAGGCGGATGGGAAATACAGGTATATTATTTAATTCGCTACTAGTCTTGAACGACCGAATGGATTTCGATGAGATTCGCTGTAGAGCATACTTGGGGAATGGAGATGTATCAACGAAATAAGTGGCTTCTACGGGACCAGGAAGTTGGGGGGGGGGGGGGGGGTGACAATAGTGGAAACTGAGGTAAATAATTCATATCATTTCTAGTCCTACCCCCCCCCCCCCCCACCCCCCACCCCCCACCCCCCACCCCCCTTCCTTTTCAAGAGTGACAGTATTTGTACTTTGAACTTTGAACCATAGTTTGAAGAAACGGTTTAAAAGTAGGAAAACATTCGAAATATAAATTAAACGAGAGTATTTTGCCACAATCGCTGCACTATTCAAGTGAACGATGCTGGCCATTTAAGCATTTTGTTTTATGATATGATACCCACGGCTGACAACCCAACTAAATGTAGACAAGACTTATAAGTGAGTTACAAGTCCAAAAAGGAGTTTTTATAAAGACGTAGATACAAAAAAAAGTTTTTACTGCGTTACCACACATATCAAATAAATGAAATACGCATATTGAGATTGTCATTCCAGATTTACTTAAATAGAAGAACTTTCAATATGTATGTTTGATTTCATGTCTTCCTCTGCTGTTCATAAATAACTGAACTTGTTTTTTTCTTTTCTTTTCTTTTCTTATCATTTTAGGAAAACATTTACTGCACCGACTATATTTTTATGATCAAATGCTCAGTCATATTGATATACACCATTTTAAACAATAATATATTTCCGGCATTAAATTTATATTTATTTACAGCTTTCATTTGTTTGCTTTGTTTATTTCTAGCTATCCTCAGGGATGCAAATTTAATGAAGAAACAATATTAGTTTTGGCTACTGTAATCGATAGAATTTACCAACCTGCCAAGACGTTTTTGATTAATTACTCAATTGGTGCCATCAAACGAAAACATAACTTATTTATTAATAACGGGTATTACATAAAAATAAACAATATGTATCTTCAGGTTTTCCAACGAAATGGAAATTTAACTCTGAATTTACGGTGTGAAATCATCGATCAACAGAACCATTACGTCAGAGCTATTCCTATTTTATTATTCACATACATATATTTATCCTGCAACTGCCACCGCATTGTCGGAATACACCCACCATATATATTTTTGCTGTATACGGCAGTGACGGAAAACAGCTGTATTTTGGAATCTTAGCACGTGCGTCAGTTCGACTGACCTACTTCAAAGTGAAACTACGTTTAAAAGGCGAACATATTTCTGTCATTTTTGACACCGTTTCACTTCAAAATGATTATTTTTGATGATTATTTTTATGACTGTTGCAGGATAAATAGAATACATGGTCAGTGTCTTAAAATATAAGCTGTATTTTTGGCTCGGGACAGAAAGACAAAAGTGGCTCGCCAAGGCTCGCCAAGGCTCGCCACTTTTGTCTTTCTTTACCCTCGCCAAAATACAGCTTATATTTTAAGACACTGACCATGTATTCTCTATATCAATGGATGATAAAGAAAGAAACATCTCCAAAGATTGATGTTACAACGTATATATTTACCTTCGAGTTTCTGATTGAACCAGTTAGTCTAAGCCAAGTGACTGTATTACAAGATCAACATGGCACTACGGCAACGATATGTGCCACAACAACACGAACGGGAAACACATCAATGTTCGAAAGATTTTCGGAATGGTCTTGTGAAAATCACAAAAACAGATAATAGTATCGAGAGAACTAAAGGGAGTTTATGTACAACCTATCTGGGTGCTGCAATTAAAGTTCTATTTCAATGTCTTGAACGACGGAGTTATACTACATTAGCCCATAAACTTTGTAAAACTATGTGTAACGCAGCAATTTTTGTGTTACAAGCGAGGTAACTGGAAAAAGAGACATCCATTGGTATTTGATATAGAACGCTATAATCAATGATCACATTGTCTTCTTGATAAACACTGCTGACCGGATGCTATGACGTTTTCAAATTCCTTGGTTCTTTTTTTCAATTTGAAAAAGGAACATGTTCGAATGTTTAGCTCATAGTGTTTATTTTATTCACCAAAATCGTGACAAAACTATTTATGATTAATTGATGATACAAGAATATATAAAATATCTAGAACAATATTGATACATAGTATGAACATAGTTTCTTAACCTGAAATAATTGTACTTCTGGTGAAATTCCTGAAAGGTCAACAAACAGAACAAGAGGCCCAGAGGGCCTGTGTCGCTCACCTGGATTTCATGAGATATGAAACAAGAATGATGATTAAGTATATTTTCCACTGGTATTGCTATGTCAGTATATCATAGGCATTTCATATGGGCACGTCAGGTTTTTATGCCAAAAAAATGCATTAATCCATGAAATGAAATTGACTTTTGGCACAACCCGATAGGGATGTTACCACACAAATGTGAGTGATATCCATTGCTTAGTTTCAGAAAAGAAGTTGTTTAAACCAATTGACCCCTTTTGACCCCGCCATCTGCAACCCGGGGGTCAGTTCCTTCCTTTATAAAATTTTGAATCCTTACCAAAAAGGATGCTACCAATCAAATATGAGCTGTTTCAGAGAAGAAGTTGTTTATATCAATTTAACCAAATTGACCCCTTTTGGCCCCGCCCCTCAGCCCCCAGGGGATTGGCCCCGTCATTTGTTCAATTTTGAATCCTTAACCCAAGGGAATGCTACCAGTCAAATATTAGAGATATCCCTTGCTTAGTTTCAGAGAAAAAGTTGTTTATATCAATTCTGCTAAAATGACCCCTATTGGCCCCGTCTCTCAGCCCCAAGGGAGGTCGGCCCCACTATTTGTACAATTTTGAATCCCGGCCCAAAAGGGATGCTCACAGTCAAATATGAGCAATATCTATTGCTTGGTTTCAGAGAAGTTGTTCATATCAATTTAGCCAAATTGACCCCTCTTGGCCCCGCCCCTCAGGCCCCTGGGGGGTTAACCCCATCATTTGTACAATCTTGAATCCCTATCCAATAGTGATGCTACCAGGCAATTATGAGCAATATCCATTGCTCGGTTTCAGAGAAGAAGTCGTTCATTTGGCCCGCCCCTCAGGCCTCTCGGGGGTCAGTCCCACCATTTGTACAATTTTGAATCCCCACCTAATAGTGATGCTACCAGGCAAATATGAGCGATATCCATTGCTCGGTTTCAGAGAAGAAGTCATTAATATCAATATAGCCCAATTGACCCCTCTTGGCCCCCAGGGGGTTAGCCCCACCATTTGTACAATTTTGAATCCCCACACCATAGTGATGCTACCAGGCAAGTATGAGCGATATCCATTGCTTGGTTTCAGAGAAGAAATCGTTAATATTAATAGAGCCAAATTGACCCCTTTTGGCGCCGCCCCTCAGACCCCTCGGGGGTCAGCCCCACCATTTGTACAATTTTGAGTCCCCATCCCATAGGGATGCTTCTGACCAAATTTGGTCAAATTCTGATCATTGGTCAATTGTTGACGGACGGACGGACGACGGACGCTACGGTATGGCATAAGCTCACCTTGGTCATTCGGTCCAGGTGAGCTAATAAATTCAATAATTATACATTTAAATCAATTTACCAAAACATATTTTAATCGATTTTAAATGAAAGGCATGTTTTGGTTTACATCCGTCCTGCTTTCATAAGAACAGAATATACTTATCAATTGGAAGTTATCAGTATAAACATATCAAAAAAATATCATAAACAAATTTTGCATGTTAATATATTATAGCATCAACGAATATTATTTACAAATATACAATTAGCAAAGAATCCGAGTATTGTCATATAATAATTACATATCTTTTTTTTTAAGTGTCAAACATCACAAGGAAGAATTAGAATCCATAGGCCCTGCATATCAATCAATGCAATGAACACTATGGCAGAACAATGTGCTAGTCATAATGTATTTGTTCCTTTTGTTAATAATGTAGATATTGGACTAAATATATTAAAATGTGTCATTGTTTTGCTATAAACTATGTCATTTCTATTTCGATATTTATTAAAATTGATGGTGTGAAATCAGCAATGCTGATAACCCCAGGTGTTGACAGTGATAACATTGGTTGAATTGTATTATAGTGGCAGTCTGATTCTTACTTCTATATAATCTCATTGCAAACTCAGAAAAATAAATATCAATTATCTCTTAATTGCATACTTGTAATAACAATTGGAGTATCAATTAGAAAAAAATATCACAATACATGAATTCCTAAGGCGCCTAATTCGCCGTTTGAAAGTCAGACAAACAACAGTATGACGTACAATTGTTAACGTTCCAGATTTCGCTATTGCATTGTTTTCTATATTTATCAGTGAATTTTGGAATTTCAAAAAGAAAAATAAGTCATGTTGTGTTCATGATTATTAAGTGACTTAAGTAACATGATGACAAATGTGTACAGCCATAACCTTATAAAGGAACATCTATTCAGTAAACACGTCTTTTCATAGCAACCGTCAATTATATAAAAGTCTTCTTTATATGGTGACCACCTTACTGCTTTCGTTATATACAGGTTTTTCAGCATCACGTATATCAATACATATGTTTATAAACCACAGCCTATAATTAACCACCCATATATAAGGTATATCAATATAGCATTTATAACTGTCTCTTAATACAAGTTGTACATGATTAAATAGTCCCACTGACTGGTCGATATCATGTAACCTTTTCATAGGTTCATAGACAATTTCTCAACTTGTTCACCACCATTTCGTTGTGAATCCGCCCTGAAATAATCCCGGGGTATGCAGACCATTGTCCCATCTTCCGCTGAAGAAAAAAAGAAATTATATACGAGGTCACATATTTTTCATAAATGATATTAATGAGAAATATCCTGGTGATCGCAAAATCACTAGAAATAAATTTTAAATATGAAAAATGAATACTTAAAAGTGTTGAGATAACGTTTTCATTGTCTGATTTTGAAACTGCGTTAAGAACCCATTTTTATTCAGTTAGTTACAACTTCTGTATTTTTATTATAAATATGTTATCTACCGAAGCATTGCTGTCCTGCAGGTAGGGCGTAAGAATTGTACCTGCTGCCCCCATTGCATGATCGTAAAAGGCGACTAAATTTGGGATCTTATCTTTTCTCTTCTTTCCCTAACAGCTTTCTTTTTCCTTATGTCTTCCTTGACAGTGCCTCACTTTTGGCCTTTAATGGAGCGTTCGCCCCAGTGAGGAAGGCTTTGGGTTCTGTCCCCTGGCCAAGACATACCAGAGTCTTTAAAAATGGTACAGTAGTTGCTACTCCTGCTTAGGGCTCAGCATACTTTGAGTGGGACGACTGGTTAGCCCATTGTCAGTATAATGTGACCGGGTTGGGTGTCTTCGACAGTATGCTTCAGTGAGGTAGCACTATAAATCGGCAAAAGTTCCGGCCTATCACAAGGAGACTTAACACGAACATACCGCAGCCTCCCAAAACACATACGCACTCACCACACGCATGCATGTCGCACGCACGGGAGGCCGTCCTTAAATGACCCTAGCTGTTAATAGGACGTTAAACAAAAACCAAACCAAAACCGAAGCATTGCTGGGATAGACACTCCGGGAGTATTATCGATAGAAATCAAAGATGGTGTTATCCGCCTGATAACTTTTACATTTAACATTTGTTTTTCCAAGTCTAGGACAAAAGTAGGTGTAACAACTTCATTCTGAATTTTCCAATCAACTTCCAAGGCATTATATGATAGGGGTAATGCTACCGAATTGGCATAACTCGTAACTGTTTAAAAATAGAAAGAAAGGAATACTGTTTCAAAAACGAACGCTACCAACAAGTCTTAACGATATTGAATCTTATGTTTTTTTCTTGCTGATATTTAAATAGATAACCTTAGATTTGTACTCTCGGTCGTTGGAGAACAACTTTTTTTTCTTCATTTCAATAAATTTTATTATACAAGATGTTATAGTACAAAGGGATTTGACAACAGGCTTTGCCTATATCAGTCTTCTCCCACATAAATGACATTTTGATAAAATAATATTGATAGAATTTTTCTTGACAAATTGAACAATAGAACTACATGTATATAATTAGGGTTATTTGTAACACTTACACATACACTCATACACACATCATTGTAATAATTTAAGTAGTCATTCATAGTTTAATGGAATAATGTATAGTTAAAAAGTATCGAAAGTTCAGGAAATATTTTAAAGACTTTGTAAAGCAAAAGCGCCTCACCTACCTGACGGTGAGAAAGAAGAGTATTTTATTGAACAATTATAATGATATACATACATATCAATGAAATATTAGTTCCCACTATTAAAACCTTTTTAAGTAAAGTACAACATAAATAACCAGTTATATATGGTTTGAACGATATTTTCATTATGTAGTCTCAAAGTGCCGAGTATGAAAATGTTAGATATAAAACAGGCAACTCATAATGGGTTACCATTGTCCCGACCTACCCGTCCTTAGCTAGAGCAATATACTCACCTAATTTTTGAACCGCATCATCCATAGTTATAGCTCCTTTGTATGGATTGAAGAGGAATTTATACATCAGCGCCGACAATGATCCGCCTATCAGAGGTCCTACCCAGTACACCTGCAAAACCATAGACAACATTTAACAAGTATATACATAGTATCCCAAACAACTTTAGGAAAAATCCATAATCTACCTCGTCTAGACTCACCACTAAAGTAGCACACTACAGTAGGACAGCCTGACCATGGGCGATTTTGGATCGGATATACCATGGCTGTCGTGCAGACAGGTTCACGGTTGGAGGGGTCACAACACTTTGTCAAAAACTTCCGATCTAAAGAATAGTCCATGTAAAATGATATTCGAAAATTTGATACTTGCTTGTCACACGAATCATTGGAGCCTAAGTAAATTAGTAATTGTTTGTTGTACTTACAATGAAACAAATGCCAATAAATACAAGCAAAAAAAACACAGATTAACATATCAATACACCGCTCATGACTTCCGGTTGGTGTAGCTGTGTACCACTACAGATGGGTCGTCTGCTACAAATTGTCCTATTATCTTTGTATATTAATTCAGTTTAATAAGGTATATTGGTTTTAAGAGTTTTATCATGTCATGGGTCTGAAGCGAGATTCGCATGTGCTTAACTGTTACATTGTATACACGTGTCACCGTATATGCATACGTACTAGGCTAGCTAGTGTAACACTGTGGGTTTGTTAGGGTGCGTGAATCTGCTTCATCACCTTGAAACGACATTAATTTCAATTTGGAACACTGTCCCTGAATAACATTCCGGGCTAGTGGTGTCAAGATACGTTAAATCAATTGAATGAAGGCTACAACTGCACAGTGTATGAAACACATGTACAATGTACATGTATTTGAACCGCATGAAAAACATTTCCCCCAATTCAAATAACGGCAACAATTAATTAAATTGACATGTGCTTATAAAGATAAATCACTAGGATATAAATACTGCATTCTTTATTGACAATTTAAAGCTAAAAGGCAATTGTGAAGCAAAGCATATTTGGAACTGGTTGAATATTATATACATGTATATAAATTGCCAAGACTGTGTTGGATTTTTGAACTTTTAAGGATAATTAGTATATGCATGTATACTAATCCGTTTTGATGCATCTCTTGTTGTTGAATCTCATGTCTTGATTATCTATATAACTTTCATTAAATAGAGCACCCATTGCTCATTCATTCCTTACAAGTCTGTCATTTCGAATTTGAATTGTGAATTTCTGTTACAACAATTCTGAGTGTTGTTCGGAAGTTTTATGAAGTTATATTAACAGCTGAAGTCACTTTAGTCTATCCGACCAACAGGCCTTTCAGGCCTTTGATTTTTTTAAGCAAATAACTCCTTTATTAAGGCAAACGAGTGTCAAGTAAGTGTTTGGTTGTTTATCATAAAAACGATAAACAAAAGACACCAAGGATAATATCACCTTTCAAAATTAAACATATAATAGAACCATAAATGAATTAACCTGCATCATACAGCTGTTGGGGCCGCTTATGACTCGTCAGTAGAGGACTTCGCGTGTTGATATTAACGAGGGTACGGAGGAAACAAATAGGCCGAAAGAAATATCAATATCCCTTATGTTATTGATTCAATTTCTTGATTTTTTTATATTGGAGTTAAAGAGAATGAATATTGAAAGGCGGCACTGATAACAAATGCATTAAAACGTGACGTGCAGATTACGGTCGGCCTCAAACCTTACCCACTGGTCTGTAAAATTGTTCGAGGCAACGGCAATCCCTAACGATCTAGATGGATTCATACTGGCTCCTGTGAAATGAATCTGAAAAAGTAACCAGATATTATGATATATCCGCGTAAAATGTGTTGTGATCGGCTTCACATACGAAGTATTGTAAAATGCTTACGACTAATAACAACACACCTTTTATTTCATCAATTATTATTAGTACTACAATGTAGAGTCTACATGCATATTGTATTGAATGTTGCGCATATAGCTTTCAGATTTTGCTCACTGAACAAACGGTTTTTAAGGGAAGTAATCTTACCAGTGCAATACAATTAAACGAATCACTTTATGTTTATTTGAAATTATTTGAAAATAATACACTCCCCGTCACTTCAGAAAGGTTGTTTTGGAAATCATTTTGCCTTTTCGCTAACAGCTCAATTGATTTACCTCAATATATTTTTAACGCTTTTCAGTTATATCATAGTGTCAATATTGCATTGCAGTGTTCACATTTGTTTTAGTATACTTGCCGCTGAAAGATGTAGAGTCGCTACAGTGAGCCCGATCTTGACGGACACGCTTCCAAAGTCCACGCGATTTGAGTCGGTTGTGGCAATAATTACATACACAAGGGTAAATGTTAGAATTATTTCAATTCCGACACCTTGACCACTGGTCACTTCATTGTCCAACTGCGTGAGTCCGAGGTTACTGTGTACAGATTCAGGCGATACACTGCAAAATAATACAACGTGATAAATAAGGTGTAGGACTTTATTTTCAACTGAACTTGAGTTTAGCTTTATGGATACCTAGGAATCGACGACTATAGCCAAAATACAATCTAATTAAAATCTAGATGGTCATTCTCACTACGATACATCTAACAACATCCCATAAGGGGTCACGTTCTGATGACCTTTGAGATGTGTGTATTTCACTTTCAGGGCCAATTGTCAATTTGCCGATGACCTTAGCTGTTAATAGGACGTTAAACAAAATAAACCAAACCAAACCAATCCTCGAAGCAAACCATATCGTCACAGCATGCATCTGAAGTAAACCATTTCGGTACAGTATGTACATATAGCTATATGTTTTGTGGGACGAAAGGACTTGAAACAAATTGACAGATTATGCAAGTTATGCACTCCAGTCGTGCTAATTTGGACATATAAAATTCATTTCAAAGATTCTGGAAGTAGTCATTTGATTGGCTAATCTAAACATTCACCCCGACGTGACCCCATATGGGATGTAGTTTGATGTTCATGTAACGTAGTGAGAAGGACAATTTAATGAGATTGCTTAAATCATGAAATGTAATTTGAAAATTATTGCACCGATTCCTCTGCGATAAACATTTCTTTTGGAGTTATCTCCCTTCGCTCGATACAACAGATTTTATATTTTCAATATTGTCAACATAAACACATATTATTATCTTATGGGAGGGAGGAGTTGAAAAACTAATTTCAAAATCTGTATTAGGCCAATAAAATAAGTTAAAATTATCCTATGACTTGATTCGGTATACGTAATATGTTATACTGTTTTTAAGGACACTAGTGCATTTTTGAGTCACCATTTACCAGAGTAACAATATATAGCACAAGTAGACGGCGCGACGTCATTTATTAGACCATAAGAAATATATAACACGAATTCTACATGAAATCAAAGATTTTATAGAAATAAAATAAGAAAGCAACTTTCTTAGATTGAAACTTTTAATTCATTAACTTACAGAATTAGCATTGTGGATCACAAGCAAACAGGTCCTACTTGTAGTTATTCAGTAGCACCTACAGTAATTGGTTACTATGGCAAACGACTTATCAAATTACATGATAAAATGTCCATGGTTCTACAATAAATGTATAACATAATATCCTGTTATGAAATTTACTGGTATTTTGAATAATGATCATTGGGGCCGCGGTGGCCGAGTGGTTAAGGTGTACCGACACTTTATCACTAGCCCTCCACCACTGGGTTGCGAGTTCGAAACCTACGTGGGGAAGTGGCCAGGTACTGACCGCAGGCCGGTGGTTTTTCTCCGGGTACTCCGGCTTTCCTCCACCTCCAAACCTGGCACGTCCTTAAATGACCCAGGCTGTTAATATGACGTTAAACAAAAACAAACCAAACCAAACCGAAGGTCAGGTGAACGTATGCCATGGTGCGGCGTCCGTCGTCCGTCAACATTTGCTTTAAATCGCTAGTCATAAAATACATAGTGTATCCTTGGATGAAGGGGAACAAGTTTTATTGCATAAATGACGATTCTGACTCTCAAGAGACCTGAGGGGCGGGGTCAAATAGGGGAAATAGATGTAAGGCCTTTAAATCGGTACTTGTCATACAGTTACTGTTACACCCACCCCCACCCCCGGGGGGGGGGGGGGGGGGGGGCAGAGGGACAGGGCCCAATAGAAGAAACAGAAGTAATTTAATCCCTTTAAATGGCTAATTGTAAAAGTTCTGAATAGATTTTAACATCTTTGGAAAAAGAGAAGCAGATATTGAATGGTGACTCTGACCCCACTGGCCATAGGGGGATATGGCCCTATAGGGGAAATAGAGGTTAGGCCTTTAAATCGCTACTTAGTCATTAAGCACTGAATAGATTTTAGTCAGCTTTTGTCTTTTCCCAACCCTGTGTAATTAGTTTCTTTGATATATCTGAGAAACCATTTATATCCCCAAACCTATTACTATATATAGCATTGTTTGGCAAACAGAGATCAGCAAAATCATGTAAAACCATATATATAGCATTGTTCGAGATTGACAAATAGAGCTATTAACGAAATGAACATAAACATTATTTTGACGTTTGGTAAAATCCAACCAGGTGAGCGATACAGGCCCCATGGGCGTCTTGTTTTTGTAACGTATACTTTGATTCAGGTTTACATGACAAAGTAATATAATCCCTTTATACAAAACCATCTATCTTTCAATAGAAAAACCTCCCTACTACATACATACATTAGCAAGTCTCGCTATATATTTCATTTCATACATACAAATAACTAATGCAAATTACAAAGTTTATAACATGTAGAATCCTTACACGCATTTCATCCAGACTGACTTGTAAATTCACACACTCACTATATAAATTGATATTTAAAATCATGTTTACATTAATATTCCTCTCTTAACTAACATTTGGATTTTGTGAATATTAGGATATTTGGAAAATTATTTTGAAACATACATTATCTGTAGTAATTATGTATTAATTACTTTAGTTGGGCGGGCCAAAGAAACATTTACCATATTTAATCAACAACAGTGATAATTTTACCATAGAAACAAACACGACAATATTTCTATTTTTGGTGTTTTATGTATGCATTTTTGTCAAGTCGTTTGTTGTGTCAACCGTCTTGTGTTTGTGTTATATTTGTGTTCTTGGACGTTACCAAAGCTATGACAGAGATTACTTACCTAACACCGATACAAGAAAGGCCTCAAATTAATTATGATGTGCTATATCACCCTTTCAGTAGATCTTGAGCTTTGTGATGTTACCAGGTTTGTCAATAGTGATAACAAAACAATTGTGAGGTGTTACTGTTGCTATCTTTGGGGGTTTTTTTTCACGAAATCTCTTTTTATGAAATAATTTTAACTACAAAGAAAATCTTTATTATTTTTTGAAATTATTTTATCTATGAATATTTACATCAATCGCAACGTTTATCCTTCCTTCTCCGAGCTTTCCATCGTCATGTGCCAAACAAAATGGAAGAAGACACTACTCAATTGTTAAAAAAAACCATCAACTGAACTAAAATAATAGTAGTAACACCACAGGCATATCTTCAAATGACAGCTGCATTTTCATTGAAAATGGATTAGAATATAATTTGATTTCCAAACCTTTTAAAAAACAGAAAGGAAAAAAATATCTTGCGTACTTATAAAGAAAACACAAATTCAGTATGTTATACTTTGGGGACATTTGTTTCAATCAAAAGTCGGTGATTTTCCCCCTGTGACAAGTCCTTTTCCTATGACTTACCTATTTTATTTTTTTTTAATTTCATTGTCATTTACATTTTTAACATAAGACTGCCATATAAATCTATGTCTATTAAGATATTTTTTAAAAGACGTGTTTTAAAGGAGACAGCGATTTGGAACATTTTTGATAATGTCTCTTATACTTAATTAGGCTTTAAAACATAATCGTCTGAAATATATATATCAAAGTCAAATTTCAGTGAACTAGAACTTAAATAAACCCCTAATATCCCACTCCGTGTACACACACACTCGCAATGACCTTAGTTTTAAGATCATGAATCTTACCAAACATAAGTTATGTCTGGTAAGTTGGTGATGGCACATTGGTCATAAAATATATCTTTTCAATTTATCTTTATTGCAAAGTACCTTTAACCACGCCAAATTGTCAGAAGCACCTGTTATCTAGAGTGAGAGTCACGACTGAGTATCACAACAAATAGGAAAAATATTTTTATTTTACGACTCGTTTAAGCAGATAAAATCATACATCTAAAAGCTGTTTAATGACAAAGTTTTTTGGTTGTTTATTGTCTTTTTTCTATAAAACATTCATTTGACATTTGTCTGTAGGTCGAGCGTGTTGTGAAAGATGACAGAATATAATATAAAGCAATGTATGGTAAGCCAAAAAATGTAGCCTACGATCTATGTAAATACGTCCGTATAAAAGCTTGACCAGGTGTAGACTACAACGATTGTAGTCACGCACGGCCGAACATCACATTCGGAACGAGATGACACAAACACCTCACGGACATGAACAGCCAGAATCATTTTGAAGCAAAATATCCTTGTACAGTGAAACCTGATAATCCGACACCATGGGGGAGTGGCCGTTTTGGTCGGATTAGACAGGGTGTCGGAAAAGTCAGGTATTGTTGTTGACTACACTTGGTATTCATATATGCTATCCGATATATTTGTCAAAATAAACAATCAATAATGGACATACACGCCGAGTTCCTTTTGAGAAAGTTTAGGAAGTTTCTCGGAATCGACAATTAATTGAACCTTTTTTTCCAAAGTTAAATCTGTCCGATGTCGCTTTGGTGACGGAATACTTGTATCCATTAAATTTTACATGATGGTGAAGAGGCCATGCTTAATTTTTAACGTCTGTTCACAACCATAGCAAATCAAACACTGTCAAAATATAATTCTGTATTTTCTGACATTTACTCACTACGTAAATTCAAACACTGCCAAATTATGATTCTGTATTTTCTGATAATTACTCAGTACGTAACAGGTAAACTTATATATGTATACAGTACAATAATCCCCCCTTTGTACCCCCACTACACTAACCGACCACCGTCACCTCGAGCGGAACGGTTGTGTACACATGCGGTGCAACAAACTCACATATTTTTAATCTCCATTGAATTCCGTTCCGGTATGTGTCAGATTTACCAGGTACAATTAACTAACAAAGATAGGTTGTTGTTATAGAAATATGTGTCGGAATTCGGAACTGACAGTGACCGGAAATATCAGTTTTTTTATACACTGAGAAAGAACAGAATTTCACGGGAATACGGTACAGTGTCGGATGTGACAGGGTGTCGGATTATACAGGTTTCACTGTAGTAACTAGTGCCAACCTCACTGATCAACATTCGGGAGGTCGCATGCCATCCTGTAGGCTAAAGTTTCTTACCAATGGACACCACTAAGACCGTAGTTGAGGAAGAGTGTTTGTTATTTTTGCCGAGATAGACTGCATGATTGCAATTTAGAAGGCAGCACGCAACGTATACTAAGTAAAAAAAATAACAGTTTTAGAAATAGGTTTATGTTAGTTGATAAGCAATAAACGCAAGCGACTGTGTTAAATATGAAGGTTCGGGTGTCGGCCCTGTAATTCTTTAAAATATTAAAAAATATTCCGGATTGAGCTTGCGAGATTTACTACATGAAGTTGGAGTAACATCATGACTATTATAAAAAGTATAGGTTGTTGTATATTTTTATACAATACTAAAGATTACATTCGTTACAGTGCTACTATCCTCCATACGTTTGTACTTCTTTTATATTTATTAGGGCTTTTCACCAAATGTTTTTTCTCCAATATCATGGCATATGTCAAAGGGGTGTGGTCATCTATTATTAAGTAGGTCACAAAATCCTCAATGGCCGCCATGACGTCATACCAAAAAAGTTTTAAATTGCCATAACTCAAAAAGTAATTATCATACAGAGGTCTTGTAATTATATTATTTGTAGATAATGACTGGGGCTAACTTTTATATTGTGAGTTTGGAGTCAGAGGTCAAATCAAAAGCTCGCTAAGGAGTCGGGTTTGTCTAATTTAGAAAATCTTCCTTTTTCAATCTTTTTCAAAAATTCTTTCAAAGTATGATACAGTATGTCATTCTGATGATTTTGATGTCTTTTTTGATACGCCATTTTGAATATTTCCCTTTATATTATATGCATGCTCACATATTCCTCTCAAATTCCACCAGTGGGATTCAGTACAAACTTTTAACATAATGACTATGAGATGGTAATGACCAAGTCTTGTTATCATGGGGTCGGTCCGAAATCAAATATTGCCGCCATGACGTCATGTATTGAAACGTTTAAAATGGCTATTACTCAAAACGGTTTTATTTTCCTGAGGTCATGTAATTATATTAATTGTAGTTAATGGCTAGGGCAAACTTTTTCTTTCTACAAGTTTGAAAGTCAGAGGTGAAATTTAAAAAAGTTCACTATGAGGTCAAAGGTCACCAAATTACCAACTTCATTTTTTTAATTTTTTTATTGGTCGATGCAGTATGTCTCTCTGATGATTTTGGTACCTTCAGTTTTTCTTTAACACTTCCGGCTCAGGATGTACGCTATTTTGAAAATTTCCATGATTGCACAATTATTGCTAAATCTTTAAACGACATACATGTATATCTTCTCAATAATCAAGAGGCTCATGGACTTGATATTTGGTCTGTAGAATGCGGGATGAACCGCTACAAAATTTGTTTAAATGAATGACCTTGATCTACATTCAAGGTCACAGGTGTCAAATTGGCTAAAATCTTGAAATGACTTCTAGTGGTTTGGTTTATTTTGTTTAACGTCCTATTAACAGCTAAGGTCATTTAAGGACGGCCTCCCGTGCGTGCGACATGCATGCGTTTGGCGGGTGCGTATGTGTGTTTTGGGAGGCTGCGGTATGTTCGTGTTCAGTTTGGTTTGGTTTGGTTTATTTTGTTTAACGTCCTATTAACAGCTAAGGTCATTTAAGGACGGCCTCCCCGTGCGTGCGTGCGTATGTGTGTTTTGGGCGGCTGCGGTATGTTCGTGTTAAGTCTCCTTGTGATAGGCCGGAACTTTTGCCGATTTATAGTGCTACCTCACTAAAGCATACTGCCGAAGACACCCAGCAGCACAACTCACCCGGTCTCATTATACTGACAACGAGCGAACCAGTCGTCCCACTCCAAATATGCTGAGCGATAAGCAGGAGCAGCAACTACCATTTTTAAAGACTCTGGTATGTCTCGGCTAGGGGACAGAACCCAAAGCCTTCCACACAGCGGCGAACGCTCAGCTAAAAGGCCAAAAGTGAGGCATTGTCAAGGGAGACATTAGGAAGAAGAAAGTTGTCAAGAAAAAAGAGAAAAGATAAGATCCCAAATTTAGTCGCCTCTTACGATCATGCAATGGGGGCAGCAGGTACAATTCTTACGCCCTACCTGCAGGGAAGAAATGACTTCTGACGGTCTAACAAGTTTGTTCAAATGAAAGACCTTTACCTACATTCAAGGTCATAAAGGTAAATGCTCCCTTACGTTTGTCAAAGGTGTGAAAAGCCCGGCAAATTGTCCATGACAATTTCTAGTTACATTGTATATTTATAATTGACCCGGGGTTAGTTTTCAACGTCGAATATCGACACCGAATGCCGTTGAAAATTGAACCATCAGCACATTCTTCACTCCGACCCGTGGAATATGGACTCCGTTGAACCCAAAAAAATGGTTTACCATTTCCTAGCTTTTAGCCTTGTCGACTTCATTAATATGGCCGAATCGACCACAACAAATGTCAAGGGCACTTGGTCAAATTTCAAGATCAAGTGATGAGTTATTCATTGATCGTTTTCCCTTGCGTTAAGCATGGTCAATATGTTTTCACTAGTCAACGAGGGAACTTTTGTGTGTCGTGTTGCTCGGCATACGACATGGAACATTCAGAAATTGAATGTTTTACATCTAGATATATAGGACATTCAATATTCAAATGACATCACTGGCTAACGAGTTGACTTTTGAATGTCATTCAGCTGGACATACATGTACGACGGCATTCAACATCCAGAAATTACTGTTGCGTAGCGCGACATACGACATTCAAATTTTGAATGTTGTGTAGCACGACTTTGAGATTCGAACGTAACGTAAGCTTTATGTACATATTATATAAAACTACAGGAACGGAACATAGCATGGTTTAATTTGTTATGTGACATTGATAATTTTGCAAAAAAAACTTTCAGTACCCGTAAAATACATGAACATACGCTACCATCACAAAACATCCATTTAATGTCTTATTATCTTTGTAGTAAAGAAACTAATGAGTTTAAATAAACTATTCGGAGATTTATTTTTTACAACATTAGAGGCTGATTAAATAATCACATGTTTCCTTAAACTGGGCACAACATTTAAAATATGGAACCGAGATATTGTACAGTCTAATTTTTTTTTCCATTTTTCGTTTCGTTTGATTTTGTTTCGTTGCGTTTAATTCCGTTTAGTTTCGTTTGATTTCGTTTTGCTTTCGTTTCGCACTTTATAGTTACCCGTTATTTAGCCATATGTCCACACCGTGAGTGCCATTTAATGCATTTTTGGGGGGATGAACAGTGTTTACGCCGTCGAATATGTGTTTTCATTAACGTTTGCGTTTTTACCACAGCGCCAAATTATTTGTTAATTAATATTGTTTTTACTAGATAAAATCAACGATTTCTAAAAGCTGAAATGCTACTCTGCTGTGTCGGCGAAGAGACCTCAATATCCATACCCGTTCTATTCCCGGTACAATGACATTACCTAGCAATGATTTATAGCTAACCTGGGGTGTCTGATTTTTTAAAGTGGTGTTTCGATTTTATTGCTGCCTTTCTTATTCAAATGATTTTGAAGTTCATCATAGCGCTGGGGTCAGTTTGCTTTTTCAGGATCAACGACCTCACAACAGGCAGTGCCATATGAAGATAGGTGTCAGTCGGTCTTATTCTGGAGCTCTTTAATGTCCCCTACCAGAAGACCAATGAAAACGCCGTTTATTGCCCCCTGGTGACATGTTAAGTGTTGATAGGCCGTTAAGATACTGATATAAGAAAACTCAACTCGTGCATGGTTGGTTCGTCTTAATATGGTAATGATGTATGTTCTACCAGGCATACAAGTCTACTGTAAAGCCTTTTATAAACAAAGTATATGGTCATTATATAGGAGATCGTATATAATTTCTCTGACGAATTATGACACGTCTACAGGAATTATCTTATAACGTGTTACCTTTGGCCCTCACCTACCCGATGTGTGTGGTTTACATAGTCTTCTCAAACAAGATTACAACAGGTAATTTATTTTTGTCATGTTTTTTAGACGAGTCGTCTAAAAACAAACATGACAAAAATAAATTTAGTTAATTCCGTTTCTTTTGTAAAATTACCCTGTTAAAAGGCATGTCACTCTTTAGTTTATGGTAACAGCTTAGAACACGTGTCCTTAATAATGATATTTTGACATCGGCATTTATTTAACTATTTAACTCCCCATCTAGATTTTCATATTTCTTTACATGTATTGTAATATCCTTAGTCGCCTCCTAATCATTAACACTTTAGGCCCTATGGATTACTGACGGATGATAGAACCTATATGTTACAGTTTTCCCTCACTGTATCCATGATATCTAACTTGCAATTTGCATATGGGTTAATGTTGCATTTGAAAACCACTAGATTCACTATATGAAAATATACGTGTTATCTTAGCTTTCCTCCGTTTGTTCTGCAAGTTTTGATATGTGGATTCCTTTCCGGTACTTGCTCTAGTTCTTCCTACATAGTTACGTGACCGGAACGAGTGAAGACATTACCACTTTGTCGGTAAAGCTACCCATGCACCACATTACCGCATTCTTTGTACATAAATATGATGAACATCTTTAGCAATCTTACCAACGAGAGAAAAATGTCTTCAAATCTCCGAAATAGTGATTTGAAATTATTCTGTGGTGTACAAGAAGGTTCTAATATCAAAATCGGCACTGCTGTCATTTCTGGACGGATTCAGACATTTTTACAAGATTGAATCTCCTTTGCTACATTTGTTTGATAAGCACTCATTTTCATAGTCGGGTGCACTGGGGCAATTTATAGAGCGAGTTTTAATGGTCATGTTGCGATAATAAAACTCTTCAGTGTTAGCAGTAACGATGGCGACATAGAAACGAACAAACGCTGATACACGGATAAAATGGAACGTCAAAAGCCATTGTCCGTATCGTTGCCATGACAGCCGATCCAAGCCGCGATCGATAATGCAAGGAGAAAGCGAAAGTTGAAATTTTATACGTAACTTGCCATTTTTCGTTAATCTACATCCATACATGATATTGTTTGATGTTGTTTAATCGTATTTTATTTAGAACTCTTTTACAATATGTTATGTATCCCTACGGTGCTATCTTAAAGAGGCAGATATTGACATTTTAAGGGGTTTAACGTCCTCGTAACAGCTAGGGTCATATGAGAACAGGTGTCAATGAGTCACCTGTAGTAAGAAAATAAAGCAGAGAAAGACAGATTAGCTTGGAAAGAATGAAAGATTTAGAATCCTAAGTGTTGAAAAGGGAGCATAAAATTGCATCTGCTTTCTTTAATGTCCCCTAAATAAAAGACAAAGAAGAAAATCCCCGGTCCTTCAGAGGGCCCACTTTGAGTCGACTTCTGGGATCGAAACATGCAATTGAATACAGTGGGCCTTATTATGGGGTTTTCCAATGTCCAATGAACAAACGAAAAGAAACTACATCGACGCGACAGGGGGGGGGGGGGGGGGCCACAATTAGTCACCTTTTGCAGTGAGATTAATAAATCTAACATGGGTCTGTTCCGTGGACAGGAATATCTCAACCCGGGTGTAGGAGTTGGCCAGTCACCATGAAGAGGCTTCCGACAAGGGTTGAGATATTCTTGTTTGCGGAACAGATACATGATTTATTATTTTTCTCGGATACTTACAAGCAAATGTTATTTTTTATGAAAGTTTTTCATCGCGCCATTTACAATGCTCAGTCAAATGTGCGTCAACTTGATAACATCCATTATCACTTATGGCATGGTTTCTCAACGTAAAATAATGACGTTAAGTTTTTGTGTGTAGCGTTAAATAGCACTTTTCATCTGCCTTAACCCCCTGTGTTGTAATCTTTTCCCTAACCACCGAGGGGTCAGTAGAATCGTCAATCCACTTGGGAGTGAGACAGGGGATCCCAACCCGAGGGGTGGGGGAGCTCAGGTTGCCAAACACGAGGCTTAACGAGTGTTCCGATTCCGCTGACAACCTCACATGAGAGTAAATGAATATTTTACTCTTACCCTCTTTACCCTCTTATATTTACCATTGTATGGCACTGCCACTATATAACCCTACCAATTCAGTTGCGAGTTCACCAGCTTATGAACTGCCAACTGAAATTTGAATTTGAAAATTTCAAAAAAAAATCGCACGACAAATAAAAAATCGCAGATGGTAAATATAAGCATTGAACGGCTTTCAATTGGCATTCATAGTCAATATGAATAAATGAATCTAATATGGACGTTACATCAATTGCAAGGATATGTTGACGTGACCAATGAATTGTCGACGTTACGCCATTGTATTGTCGCCATGACGTCATGGTGTTGTTGCCGTGACGACATACAATTGTTGAGAACGGGCAAAGAGCTTGTGTAGTTTGTCTCAACCCTAGGGTGAGATATGAAATGTGCACACCGATAAAATTGCGGATATCGCTGTCCAGGATAAGAGAAACAGCAGACATACACACGGACATAAAGTAGCCACCCAAAACACCGCATCACCTGTGTTATTTTCTTTGTATGTAAATGATTTTGAACTTAACTTTATTAATGACAATTGTCCAAGTATTGAATTACAGATGCTTAATCTTTTCTTGCTTATGTATGCCGACGACATGGTTTTATTTGCTAACCGCCAAGAAGTTTTACAAAGTATGTTGGATTCTTTATATGAATATACCAGAAAATTGAATCTTGGTCATAGAAATATATTAATGGCAATAAAGAAATTGTTGACTGTTTTAAATACTTTTCAACTACAATGGAAAGTTAAAAAAAAAAACACACACACACAAAAACATTTTGCAGAACAATGCATCGAAAATATGGGGGTTTCATAAAGCACCGGATGTCGAAAGCGTACATTTGAAATTCTGTAAAAAAAAATATACTTAAGGTGCCTGAATCATCTTGCAAATGTCTTTGTTTACTGTAAATTGCGTAGATTACCATTAATTATTATTAGAAAATTAAGAGTGTTCAAATATTAGCTGAAAATGAAACAATCGGATAATTTGGTATTTAAAACATGGCATTGTCTTGATGAAATGGTAAATGAGAACGACGTGTGGATATGTAACATTGAGAATGAATCAGCTGCTTAATGTGTCGAGTATAAATTTACCAGTAAACTATGCTTTTAAAATCATAGAGCAGAGATCGACCGATGTTACAAAACAAAAAATGTTAACAAAGATATCTGGTTTGTCGACAGGTATATTATATCGATACTGATAGATAGCCACGTGTACAGTTTTATCTACGTTAACCTATAGAAACTAAATATAAATGTATGTTAACGAAGTTTAGAACATCTTCACACAAATTAAATATAGAAATAGGTAGACATGATTATATTACTCGAAGAAATAAAATCTATAACAATTGTGATTTTGGTGACATCGATGATGAATATTACTACAAAAGACCATCTGTTTTTAAATTAATCCAACTGCTAGCTGTTAATAGTGTTAGAGAGTTGTCAAATTTAGGTAAATATCTATACTTGGCTAGCAAAAGACAAAATTGATTAGTGTAGATAATTATATATCGAACAATTTTCATGTACATGTATGTAACACTCTCCTGTACACATCTGTATTGCATATAATGTTTATTGTTATATATCTTGTATACCTATAGGCCTTAGGGCTTTTGGTAAATAAAAAACTGGAGAGAGAAAAAGAACTTATGCAGCTCGCTCACATGGGGAGGTCGTCCTTAAATAGTCATGGCTGTTGAAAGGATGCGGACAAATCTAAACCCAGAACATCAAACGGTGGTAAAGATGCGGAATTGCACAATGCTCTGTTATTGGACACATCCTCCCTTGTTCCACACCTTAGTTTTTAAAACATATTTTCTTTTCTTACATTAGTGCCTGAATCTCACAGAAGATTTTTATGGCCGTAATTGTTATGGCCTATCACTTTACTGGTTAAAACGGATACTTATAATTAAATAGATACCATGGACGTGTCTAATCAAATAGAGCCGGTGACCGTATCAGTGTTGATAAGTAAGAGGTAATAAAAAACATACAAAAGACACAAGATACACTACAAATAAATTAAAGATAAGATAAAGCAGAGCCAAAACAAAATCAAACTACTTCTTAGAGCAGCCAAGTAAACTACATCACAGCCAGCAAAAGATATAGAGCATTTAAATAAAATCATTATAGAGTAGTCAAATAAATTAAATCATAGAGCAGTCAAATAAACTAAATTATAGAGCAGTCAAATAAACTACGTCATAGAGTAGTCAAATAAACTACGTCATAGAGCAGTCAAATAAACTACGTCATAGAGCAGTCAAATAAACTACGTCATAGAGCAATCAAATAAACTACGTCATAGAGTAGTCAAATAAACTACGTCATAGAGCAGTCAAATAAACTACGTCATAGAGCGGTCAATTGTATGGAGCAGTCAAATAAACTACAATCTAATTAAAATCCTGATGGTCATTCTCACTACGTTACATGAACATCTAGCAACACCACATAAAGGGCCACGTCGGGGTGACCTTTTTGATTAGCCAATCAAATGACTACTTTCAGAATCTTGGAAGTGAATTTTATGTCCGAACTAGAATGACTAGAGTGCATAGCTTGCAAAATCTGTCAATTTGTTTCAAGTCATTTCGTTCCACAGAGCTATGTACAGGCTGTACCGAAATGGTTTGCTTCAGATGTTTGCTGTGACGAAATGGTTTGCTTCGAGGACATGACAAATTGACAATTCGCCCTGAAAGTGAAATACACACATGTCAAAGGTCATCAGAACCTGACCCCTTATGGGATGTTGTTAGACGTTCATGTGACGTAGTGAGAATGACCATCTAGATTTTAACTAGATTCAGAAAACTACATCATAGAGCAGTCAAAAAAACAACATCATAGAGAAGACAAATAAACTTCATCGTAGAGCAGTCAAATAAATCACATCCTAGAGCAGTCAACTAAACTACATCAAATACATGTAAGATTAACTACATCATAGAGCAGTCTTGCTAGGACTCGCCAGTGTATGAAGGTCCTAAAATATTGATCACCGGAGGCTATAAAACTGGATTAAAGCAAGGTTTTCATTTTACAACCAAGGCCAGTTTTTGTAACTTAGTACTTACCCCTTCAATATAAAGCCGCCGATGATAGCACCCCCTGTCTGTGACAATGTGTACATTATAGCTCGAACAGGCGTGATGATATTTCCAACTGCCATACCGACAGAAACAGAAGGATTGAAATGTCCGCCGGAAACGTGACCAAAGATTTGTATTAGTGCCATGATAGCAAGTCCGAAGGCGAGGGATATCTGAAAAAAAGGCGAGAGGTGTAAGTATTTTAGACCAAACGTAAGCATATAGATTATTGTCATACTGCAACAGCATTTGATTGGCCAGTCATCTTTTTATGACTATCTTTATTGTGATTCTTTACGTATAATACAGTATAAACTCACGCGCAAATAACATAAAGTCCCGCGCGGGTAGTATAAACTCACATACAGTACATGTACATTTGTATATGCAATAAAAAGCCACGTACAAAAAGCTATAAATTTTGCAGCAATGCTGGAATTTGTGCGGTTCGCCTGCCACATCCGAGACGACATTTGTGTAACCAGAGGCCCGGAGGGCCTTCATCGTTCACCTGCATGTTGCGGTGATTATAACAAAACACCATTAAACTAAATTACAGATGATCTGCTACTCAGTAATGTGCACTGCAGCCTAAACAATCATTTAAGGTTCATAACCAGACTTCCAGTAAATATTACTTGCTATTGAAATAGTTTTTACAAACACCAGGGTGTTGGCGAGATTATCTATAGTTTTACCTGTGTTTCGTTTGAAAATGGAACACTCTTGTATTCACAAAGGCCTACAGGCTATTCCTAATAAACCAAACTGGTTGGTTCGTTAACAGCAAAAATGAGTAGAAACTCTTAAAAAATATATATATCAAAACATGTAACAGGCACGAATTTATACTTTTCTATGGATAACCATATGACATTTACAAAGGTACTCCTATACTTGAAATCTGAAAATGCATTTTAGATTTTAATTTTCAGTGTTACAAACTCACCTACAAAATGTACCCTTTGTAACAACAGATCACTTCAGAGGGGGTAGGTACATGTGTCAATCATTTTTTGGTATTTATAATCAATACTCAGGTAAAATATTGATAGGAGTACCTTTCAGACAAATGGATAAACAACTTCTTTAATTTTTATAATGATGCTAGTTCAAGAAATGGCCCTGGAATTTTTTTTAAAGGAAATAAATTTTGCCATTGGATTTGCTAATTTTGTGCAATATATAGGTAACATACAGATATTATGTCCTTGGTTTGTAAAAGTGCAAGGTAACCTGGGGTCCATTACGGGTACAGTATACATTTTTCAATGGAATCTTGCGTAACAACGGTTTTCAGTTTTGTTAAATACCCAATGCAGTACCTCACCAGCAGAACCTGTTTGGAAGCCAGAATAGTGTCTGTGGTCAAGCATGACGGTGTTACAATATGATTCCCTCAGAGCATTGTCTCAGTAGCCCTGGCATACATGTATACGGCCAGGTGTGATTACCGTAGTCGCTTCGTGGCCTTGTATTTACAGGTAAAATCAATCTAAACGGAGATTTTGTCAGAAGTATGGTTATGAATCTTAGGTAAAGTTTTCAAAGCCAGTTATTAGCTCCTGCCCCTGCATCTCGTAGGGAACAAGATCCATGGTTTATAGGAACATGCTATATATTTCTCTCCATCGGGCCCCGCCACTCAGGCTACTGAAGGCGAGAGACATCGTTTATACAAATCAGGTTACCCGTCACCCGAGAATGACAAGGTGCAATAAAAATGTTATGTTGGTATTTGTTTTTCATTTTCAATAGTTTTCATTTAAGGAAGGTTTTGCAGTATAATACATTCGTTTTTTAGGGTCCAGGCAGAACACATGGTCTCATATTACCTTCTGAACACTACAACACGCGCAGTAAAACTTTCAAATATGGATTGAATGGATTTTTTAAAATTTTCATGGCAGCTATGAATAGCAGTAGCTATCTACATATCCTGTGGCTGGTTTTAGCACACCTCGGAAGATATGTAGATAGATACTGCAATTCATAGCCGCAAGGAAAATGACAACAAAAACCATTCAATACATATGTTTACATTAGGATGATTTAGAGAAGGAAAACAACACAAGAACGGAGCATTTTAAATGTTTTGACTTTTGATAACTATATACGAAAATATGCTAAATTAATGGAACATCCGTCGCTTAACGTGTCCTTCCGCTCCGCATATTCCAGACGATATTGCCGATATTTTTTTGTTTTTGTTTTGCTTTTCATTTAAAACAAAAAGACACCAAATAGTATCAATACAATACTCGTAATTCGTGTTAAATTAGAGTGATTTTATGTGAATAGCTGGCAAAGAACACACAATTTACGGAAATGAAACGAGGACTATTTTCCATGCGTATTTATATTTAACTGTGGCAATGTGTGGAAAAGCAGCCCGTGGAACTGTATTCGTAGTGTGTGTTTATAGTTAGCTGTTTGCTGTTTTCATCTGGCAAGTTCATATAAAATATCAACACTCACAATGTAAATAAACAATGATATATATCCGTGTTTGGGCTCGAAATACCCATTACAATATATCATAATGGATGACAGAATACTGGAATATGTGATGTAAATTAACTAATTGGTATCCGTGAACTTAACTTTTTTTTCCTTTTTTTCATGTTTTCGTTCACTTACAGTATTGTAACTTGTTTCGTTTGTGTTTGTTTCTCCAGATGGCAGAGTTTAAAATGTGTTCTTTTGCCGAAAAAGGTAGTTATGATTGTAAAAAAAACGGATTTTATTTAATCTTGTATTATGGGAAAAATACATATTTTAAGCCATTGCCACCTCCGGTAGTTATCTTCTAAAGCTCAGCTGAATGAACAAACACAGTGTAATTGCAAATTCCGATTAATTGCGTCAAAATATCTTCGTCGTCTATAGGAGACGAATTTTAAAGTATTTTTCTTTTTTAACCATAGATCAACATTAAATATCACTGCGCATGTGCTTTTAAGCGACGGAATGTCCGGAAATAAAAACAGATTTTGAAATTCTGATCGACTTGCGCCGTGCACCCCGTATGTTTACAGACAAAACACTGCACCCTACTACTCGACATTGGCCGTTCGTCCGTCCGTTAACAAAATTGACTTGTTCTTCTGAACCGCTGATAAGAATTTAACCATCCCTTGGTTGGTGGGATTCAAATTGAGGAGGGGACAAAAGGAGGTCCATTTGGCAATATTTATATTAACGACTTTTCTTGACAAGCAACGTATGGCATTGGTATTTCAGCGGTAACAATCCTAGGTGGCTGCGATTCAAATGTATACATATGATGGGATTAACACCCAGGGGCGCGACGGGCAGGGCCAAAAGGGGTCATTTTGCGATATTGATAATAACGATTTCTTCTCAGGACCTTAGCAATGTTAAACATTGAAACTTCAGTGGTAACATCCCTAGGTTGCTGGGATTCAAATTTGTACAAATTATTGGGCTGACCCCCAGGGGCCTTAGGGGTGGGGCCAAAAGGGGTCCATTTGGCAATATTGATATTAACGACTTCTTCTCTTGACCTAAGCATTATATGACATTGATATTTCAGTTTAACATCTCTAGATAGCTGGGATTTAAATTTATACAAATGATGGGGCTGACCCCAATGGCCCTTAGAGACGGGGCCAAAAGGGGTCCATTTTGCAACACTGATATAAACGACTTCTTCTCTGGACCTAAGCAATGTATGACATTGATATTTCAGTGGTAACATCCCTAGGTGGCTTGGATTTAAATTTATACATATGATTAGACTAATTAACCCACCAGGGGTCTTATTAAAGTGGCCAAAGGGAGTCCATTTGACAATATTGATATTAATGACTTCTTCTCTGGAACTAAGCTATGTATTACATTGATATTTCAGCGGTAGCATCTCTAGGTGGCTGGGATTCATATTTATACAAATGATGGGCTGGTCCACCAGGGGCCTCAGGGGCGGAGTAAAAGGGATCAATTTGACTATATTGCTATAAAGGAGCCAGGGGCTTTAGGTTTCTTTAAACACAATTTTGTTTAGTCTTGGCTTTGTTTCTAGGTTATATCTTTGAAGCAGTTGAGATCCCCACCCCATAATCAAACATATACAATGTAGCATAAATAGACATTAACAAATATAACATGAACATTATTTTTATGTTTGCTCAAATAAACCATATGGGCGATACATGCCCTCTGGGCCTCTTGTTGTAATAATTAGTGTATACGCTGTCGGCTATACTTAAATAAGTTATGTTTGGATGAACACGGTAATTTGCTAATTAGGATATAGTATCAGTTGCTGGAGATGACCTGTGTAATTTAAATGAACGTATGAACTCGAACGTTAAAATGTCATGATTTGGAATCGTTATCAAAGTGGGTTAATCAATACCCCACGCTATAACAGTGTGTCTTCTAAAGGTTAAGACCACTGCCGATATCCATAATAAATGAATCAATTAATAAGTTAATGACTGACACGCGCTATCTTGTAGTACTAACTGCCGTAATTAATATATATGGAAATGTTTTATTTTAAAAATGTGAAGAAGAGGAGACCAGTTTAGGCTTTAAATGTTGCCCATTTTATGATGCTGTCCCCGATTTTTTTTTATTTCAGAAACATTTCAGCTAATCAAAAGGTTTTTTCCGCCTCGATGGTTCGCTATATATTTGCCGAAGCGTGACTATTCGGATTAGGTGTGGTGTTTTTAATACTGTAAACGTAATACCTACGTAATGTCATTTTAGAGCTTTTCGAACTGCAATCATTCCGCTAAACTATGAATCCGATTTCTGTTAAAATATCAATACGTAACGCTTACCCGTTTACATTCATTTTTTCGCCAAAATTCGAATGCGCCAAAATTAGTATATTTACAGTACGCTTTTTACTCCACACTACCTACGTAATGATTACATTTACGGTACTCCACACTACCAACGTATTGATTATATTAAAGGTACTCCACACTACCTACGTAATTATTACATTTACGGTACTCTACACTACCTACGTAATTATTACATTTACGGTACTCCACACTACCAACGTATTGATTATATTAAAGGTACTCCACACTACCTACGTAATTATTACATTTACGGTACTCCACACTACCTACGTAATTATTACATTTACGGTACTCTACACTACCTACGTAATTATTACATTTACGGTACTCCACACTACCAACGTATTGATTATATTAAAGGTACTCCACACTACCTACGTAATGGTGTCTTTCTCTAAGCCTTTAGCCATCTCAAATAAAACGCATTCAGTACATAAGGAAAAATAACTAAAAGCTGTCGGTATGTACCACTAAGCATAACAACATTAATCATTTACGTTAAAGTACCAATATTCTTTTCTTACATATTTCGTTTGTTTGATGGTATCTAACTACATCTCGATACGCTCTCTTAACTCCTCTGACCCAAAAGGCCGATGAGCGTATGCCATGGCGTGGCGCCCGTCCGTCAACTTTTTCCATCAAATGTTACTAGTCATGAATGTTTGGTTCGGTTTAACCAAGCAGATTTTAATCTTTTGTATGATGCATCTTTCGGGAGTTTTGGTAAAATGAAGAGTCTGAGTCGAAGGGGGAAGTGAATTTGTAAGGTGTTTTTTCTTCTTTTTTTTCTTTTTTTTTTCTTTTAGTCATTTCTTATCACTTTTTGTGAGAAGTTTCAGTAGCCAGTCTGTACTTCTGTGAGCCTTGGCTGGCTTGAGGACTGGGGGCAGGCCTTGGACAACCATCAATATCTTTGAGCGATTCTAATGGATCTGTCCAATGCATTTGACTTTACCCCTCATAATCTGCTGCTTGGAAAGCTGCAAGCTTATGGTCTTGGTGAGTCTGTCATTGACTTCATCAGCAGCTACCTAAGTTGCAGGCAACAGTGGGTCGGACTGGGCCCTGACACCAAAAAGTGGGCTGAAGTTAAGAAAGGGTATCTCAAGGGTCTCTTGTAGGACAGATAAATGTTTGGCTTTATAGATAATAAAGCTGCTGATAACACTCTCTCAATAATATGTAATAACGGGTTTTTTTTATATTGGAAAGAATTTTTAGAAAGCAAGGGCAGAATCTTTATTGATTGGTTCAATTGAAATGGTATGAAGGCTAATAAAAAAAAGAAAAACAAAATATAGACAATATGTTAAGGTAAAAAGTTCTATTAGATCTATTAATGTTGAAGGTATAGAAATTATGAATGAGTATAGTGTGAAGGTGCTGGGTGTAGACGTTTCTTCTTAATTTTGATACCTATCACGTGTATGTAAAAATCCATTTAAGCAACTTGCCATTTCAAGAGACTTGGTAACAATCGTGCTGTTACTCTTATTAAATGTATGGCTGCTGGTGTTTTTAATATTCTTAATGTTATTCATTTATCTGTTAAACATAATCTTGTTGAAGAGATAGGGATATGGAATGGTTTCCCGTTAGATAGAGCGTACATTTCACGAGTATGACAAAATATCGATATTTTCACGAGTGCGAAGAATATACTCTGTCATTCAAGTGAAATAAATGTTTTATTCAACGGGAAACCATTCAATTGTCTTTTTATTGCATGTCTATGCTAAAACGCATCACTGAAAACATCGAAAAATTAATAGTGTTATAAAGTGCAGCGGGAAAATTCATGACGTCGTCAGTGACGTTACTCCACGTCAACCTAATTCACACCAAAATGATAATACTTTGACACAAAGCACAATGCTACATCATTCCACCGCTTCAAATAACCCATCTCGAAGATGGCGGCATCGGTTTTAAAAATACGGAGTGTGTGTTACCATGCGGAACAAATAAAATGTGAATTAGCACTGGGACTGTTTAAATGGGAAATAGTATACCTAAACTGTAAGTACACACCGTTGTCATTAAGTTTAGACTTATGAATACTGATATTATTGTCCTTTTCTTTCCACTCTGAAATCAGAGTGGAACCTGCGCAGTATCAAATAGGGTTCGGTCGGTTGGCGTCAGAACCAAACTTTAGCCAGTGACCTTTAGCTATCTGAAGTAGGGTAGCGACAGTTCTCCCAATCTAAACTCGATCGGCTGACCAAACAGTATCTACTATCGATATTATCGTTCCACAAGACATTTCAAATTCCCATTTCTGTTGTTATTTTGATAAAAGTAGATATGTGTGAATAAAAGACCATGTTCCTAATCTATGTTAAATTTCCGTTGTTTTCAACATTTTGATTCCGCCTACTACAAGTATAGCGAATCATCGCCACCGTCACACGGCGAGGATGCGGATTACTGTTTGTGTCAGTACATCAAATACAATCAGCAATCGTCAAGGTAGCAAAGTACTTTCATCGTCCACTGATAGGGTCCGACGGCAGTAATACAAACTATAGGGTTCATTAGTAACACCTATGTTATAACATCAAGACACCTATGATTTCAATTATGTAGTTATAATTGCACATCTTTGTGATTTGTTACAATTATATCTATACCTTTGACGCAAGAATAGCACTACAGTAGTAATGTTGCTATGTTATCTTAATATGCGACTTAAACTACAATTTCTTGACTTTTGAGTTCTTGGTCTGAATTATCCTTTGGAGAAAGGGAAGAATATTAGAAAAACTTTGGTTATGACCATCAAAGGGCCTCAATGGCAGGGTCCAAAAGGAGGAATTTAGCAAATTCTTTAAAATCTGTTTTTATTCTATAGGAATCAAAGGATTTAGTCCATACATGGTTTGAAGCACCCTTCCGTGATGGGGGCATTTTTTTTAACTTTAGCTCTGGTCCTCATAGGGCCTGAGCTGCAGGGCCCAAAAGATTGAACATGGCACACTCTTTAAAATCCTTTTCCCTTTATGAACGGAAGGAAAGGATTAGGCTATGTTTAGTTGAAGCATATTTTGGTGAGGGGGATTGAATTTTGTATAAATGGTTTGTCTGGGCCCCAAGGGGCCTTTAAGGATTGAGTTTATATGGTAGAAAATAGCAAATTCTTAAAATCCTTCTTCTCCTGTAGGAATGAAATGATTTGGTCTAAAGCTTCCTTTAGTGAAAAAGGGACCACTTTGTATAAACTTTGCGTCTGTCGCTATTGGAGCACGTGGGGCGGGGCCCAGAAGGGGGAATGAAGGGAATTCCTTTAAATTGCTAGTAGTCTTGGCAGCCTGAATGATAATTTGTCACAAGCATTAAACGAACGGGCTGGTTCCCCTGGGGCTGGACGGGCGGGGCACAATAGCAGAAATATAGCTTTTTTTGAAAGTTTAAAAGAATGAGAGGTTTTGGTGAACATTTGGTTATGAGATTCAACAATGATTTAGTATGATTTTTACAAGAACAATATTTTATTTGCTTTTAACTTCATACTTTTCGGTATTTTCTATATTCGGGAGTGCTCGCCTGACAAGGAAGCGTCCATGTTGCATCTTAGGAACTACTTTTTATCCATTCAACCTTGTTTGCTGTAGTTACTTTTAATACCGACAGTGAATCGTTTCTAATTAATAAATCTTATTGACTTCTTTTTTCATTTATACTTCGTGATTACGATTAACTGAGTTTCCCTTCGCGCCGCTTGGGAATAAATAGTTTTTCGGTGAACAAAATGTTTCAATTCATCCACCTGTTTTATTCGTATTCGGGGCTCTGTGTGAACACATGCAAGGGGCACCGACTGTTTTTCTGATTGTTTGAATTATGATATGTTTGATTGCGATACGAAAATCTCAACAATTAATAGCTAGATTAGTGATTGGCGGGATTCCGTCGACTGCCCATGTGATGAAACCATGGCGACAACGCATACAGGTTCTTCAGGGATGGGTGCTGTACACCACAGTCATAATGTCTGAAGTAATTTAAGCTTATACAAGAATGATATGTCGAAATTTGTTTCATAATGAATTAATCAATTACTACTGTGATTTTATTTGACTTGCAGTTGTTTTGGTTTGGTGCCTGTTATCCAGAAAGTATAATTGTCTAGTCTAAACATCAATGATACATACTATCCATTTCAGTTAAGATATCAATTCACAGAAAATCCTTATACAAATTCGGTGACACATTCAGTTGTAAGCGTTTATCAAGAGAGCGATCAATTGATTTTTCTTTCAGTAGTGTGTTCATTCCCTCGCGCGGGTCTATAAATAAGCTTCACTTGTCCTATTTGGGATCCAGATCGTTTTCCTATTTCCTGCAGAGCCATTTAATAATGCAATCGGGTCAGAGTGATAATACAAAAACATAAACTCTGGCTTAGACAGGCGGGACATCATTAGCGTAATCAGCTTCGTGGAAAATACCACAGGATATACCTGTAACAGTCAACAAGTCTTTTACCATATTAACACAACATAAAACACTGCTTATCTTTACATTTATTGAACCTTAGCTAGAAATTCAAAAAGTAAGATTATGATTACTTAGTTTAAAACACAGACCAGAATCGAAATAATCCAAAAGTTAACATTTAATGGATGATATATGTCGGCATCTAATCGTCGATATCACAAGGCGACACACGAGAACATGCATCTTGCCAACAGTAGAGACCGTCCTTAAATAACCATGTAACTGTTGATAGGATGTTAAATAATGCAAACCAATAAGTCTAGTATAATTAAGAACTATCATAGATTTGTCAAATATGTGTAATGGAAAGTAATTGCGGAATGAAACATTCAGAAATACCAGTGATTAGAATATAATATTTAAGATTAAAAAACAAACAAACAAGAATAAGGACACTCATTATGTATTGATGTTCTATAAAAAATAATTGAGAGAAGGTAGAATTAGTGGTTTTGAACATTTGACATGTAATTAACTGCAGGAAAGTGAATATGTTTTATATTACCCAGAATTCCAATGCTAATGGATGTGAGTTGTAGAATAACATTCAGAAAACAACTGTGTCTCTGGTTTAGTATAGTGACCTAGTTAACCAATTAAATGTAGAGATAGATTATGAATTACAACCTCGTCTGGACACCTGTTGTTTTGACCACTGGTCAATCGCCTACTGGCTACACAAATATGTTACAGATAGCCTATGTTCCAGACGCCATGGGTGACACCAGAACTTATGGCTACACGGTTTACCGACATTTACAATTTCCCATACGTCCCCTAGGCTTTTTGTTGTGAGTCAGTAAAGCATTCGTTTGGCTTAATGAGGATGGTCGTACGAAGTACATCAAAAGCATTTGATGATTTACAGGATTATGTATCCTCTATACCAGACTCAGTACTTTGTAATCGTTATAATGCCAGTTTTTTAATGTAACGACACAACATATCATAAACTAGCCTTGGAAACAAAATGAATCAATGTTTTTCAAGTGATTATCTAGTTCATTTTTTAAATAATTTCAATTATTAGTAAAAAGTAAAACAATATTTTCTTCTAAGTGATCGCTGCTGTGGGTATAATTTCAGAGAACTTCCTCTATTTCAGGACCGATTAGAAGCTTCTATCCATAACAAAAAAGCCGGTTTCATTGTGATCATATTTTCCCTGGATTATCGTATAATTCGATCATATCTCCTCGCTGTCTTCTGAACGATAGTGCTGGCATCTCGGTCTCCGGGTATAAAAGATTCTCCCTTTGCGACCAGTCTCGTTGCTCTTCGATTTTTTCAATATACTTTATTTTATATGGAGACCAAATGGTGCTAGCGAAATCAAGATGATTTTTTACTAATTATTTGTATAAGAAGAGAAAGTGTCTTTGTCCAAATTTATAAATGCGCTTTTTATAATCGCCATCATTATATTTGCTTTTTTTTTTTTTTTTTTTAATTTTTTCAAACATATGGTTTTCAAGTTTAGGATTGCTATCAGTTTCTACTCCTAAGTCATTTCTGCTTCCGATTTCTTGTAGAGTTGTATCCAGAAGATGGTACGTAAGTAATTTACAGTGGATCTTCCTATGTGCATGTGAACACATTTCCTAGGATACAGCCATGTATCACACCACTTTTTCCATTCGATAGAGATCTTCCTGAATAAGGGTTTGATCATTTTCTTCAGTGATAAATGAATATTTTTCTGTCATCTGCGAACAAGTACATTTTTTTTGTAACCTCCGAGTTCAGAATATCTGGAAGGTCATTTATGTAGATGACGAATAGAATCGGACATATTAAAGACCCTTGAAGAACTCCAGATGTGACAGGTCTCCTTTCTGAGTTATTTCCATTAATAACAACTCGTTGTTTTCTGTCTTTTAAGAAATTCATTTTACATCTTACAACTGTATTATGCATTCCATACGCTTATAGTTTTTGAACTAATCTGTTGTGCGGTACGATATCAAACGCGCTTTGAAAATCGATGTAAATACAATCGACAGGATTTCTATTGTCGAGTGACCTGGTCTATTAGTCAAGAACTGTAAGGAGTTGAAGAGTTGTCGATCAGCCCGATATGAATCCTTATTGTTTATTACAGAGAAGTGAGTTGGCTATCATGAGTTTAACTAAGTGATTCCTTACGAGGGTTTCAATTTTTTTTTTTTTTTTTTTCTTTTGGTTTTGTATTTTTTTTCTCACAACTGATGCGAGACAGGCATGATGGTTTTAATAGCAGTTTAATCATTTTCAATTCCGGTAAGCACATAAACATATTTATATACCCGGCTTGTATTGTTATTTTATACGTCCATGTCATAAACATATCGTACAACACACCTAGTATATCAATGTGACCTCTTAATATTATACGTCACAGTTTTTTTATGACAGTACAAAAAATGTATCTCCAAAGATGGTCGAAATTCGTCTGTCTAAATGAGACAAAAAGTAATACTTAAATATCTGTACATGTATAATATCAGTTGAATGTATCAAATACACCGATATATAATCAGATGTTTGGTATATTTTACCGCGAACTCCATCGAAACCTGAGAGGAGTTATCAATTATTTACGGCCGTTAAACATATGTTTCAATGGTTTCATATCAATTTAAAATACACAATGTATAGTGTACAGAAGAGAAAACCTACCCCAATGTTAATTTACCATGGGTGTCGCTGCTCCGATTTGACCTAGATTTGAAAGGTCGGTAAAGCAGAACACGCCTGCTATCCCGGACTACATTATGCAGATTCCTATTTTCCTTATACAGTACTTGTTCAAACGTCTATGCAAAGTTATACGTTTGCCCTCGTTTTTCCGATTTGAAGTTAGATTTACGGTTTCGGGTGTGCCTATTGTTACGTGTATATGTGATACTTAGGTGTCCTCGTGTATGCCAACAGTAATCGTTTCTGCTGTAACTAGATGTAGATTTGTGGGCGTCAAAATATTATTGACCTTTTCTTGCTCATTATATCATTACCATAACAAATGTTAGTTAACACTCTTAAACTAATTAATTATTACATCCTGTTTAAATGACTCATACCAGTAATTTTTCATTATGTTGGAGGCATCAATTCTGTGTTGCTAAATGAAATAATTTAATGACATCATGAGTAGTCGATTTTGTAGTAGACACAAATAATATAGAGTAGTATGACAGGTAATTATATTCTATGTAAAAGATACTGCTATTTCTGTTGTTATAAACGGACAATGTTTTATAATGGTGACATCAATGATACATGTACTAAACCTCCCTCAGTGATAATCTATTCTAGATCTTAACGACAATACTTGTTATTTTCTAGTACATTAACGATACTCTTCCACGTAACACACGTTTGCTTACGTATCCTCTATTTGAGGTCACCTACAAATGTATGAATGTTTGCTAATTTTTTATAGTTAGTTAAAGTGCTTAACGGCCCATCAACACTAAAGGTCATTAGGGCTAAAAAAAATTATTGAAAATATGAGCAAAATGGACAAAAGACGAAATGACATAAAACAACGAAACATGTAAAAATGTAAATATATATATTGGTACACTCACGATAAGTGTTTATGGTTACTCAAATCTTGTGATACAGACCAATTATTTCCAGATAGCTCAAAATTGTGTATATACAAACAGACTCGAAAAAATCGTCAGACCTGCCATGCTAATCAATGCCGACAACATACTATGAACTTATTTACACTTACTCGACAGATGTGTTTCTTATTGGTGGACATTATAACTATTAAGAAAGTTTTGTTTGTTTGTTGTTGGGGTTTTTTTTTACATTTCTTAATCTTGTGTTTTGTTTGTTAATATTGGACCTATTCACGTTATTTTATATATCTCACTACCAATTACTATACTTAATACCGCAGCCTCTCAAAACACACATACGCACTCACCACACGCAAGCATATCGCACGCACGGGGGCCCTACTTAAATGACCTTAGCTGTTGATAGGACGTTAAACAAATAAAACCAAACCAAACCAAACTACTTAATGTGAAAAAAGGAAATCGATGATTATTCACGTTTGGGTATGTTTTTTATCAAATAAATTCCGAACTATCAGAATCCTTGTATCTGTATAAAATGTACATAACCATGATGTCAAACAGTGGAGGATTCTGTTGGCTACTTCAGAAAAAAACTCGAGCTTCCTTAAAGACCTTGTCATACAAAAAGCTCATGCTTGTCTCGGGGACATGCCATATTTGTTGTAAAATATATAAACAACCTTGCAGCTCTTTCATCACATTCCCGTTTGAGATCAAAAAGGACATTGTGACGTTAGGTTGTGTTTTCCCTGTGTAAAGATAAATCTATACACATTATTCATGGGATGTTTTGTTTCCATGCCTTACAATGCTATACATCCATCTCTACAATGTATGTCACTGTTCTGAAAAAAAAAAAAAATGCTGTCCTTGAACAAAGGTCAGAGTGTAGATATATGGTCACCAATCGATCACAAGGGGAATTCTTTGACCAACATAATACGTCAATAAAAAAGCCTGCCCAATGTAATCCATTTCAAATGAGGTCACCTCTCCCGAAATACACGGGCGTTGGTTGTGTAACAATATGTACAACAACAATTTAAAACTGGTCTCTTTCTTGCTTATCTTTGTCCCTGTATGATCACATAACTGGGTTTTACTAACATATCTGGGAAATTGACATTTTCATGTATCGTACTGTCCAGTTAACAGTCTGTAATAAAAAAAATCTCCTCTAAGATAGATAGATAAACATAAATACTCAGGATAAGTAGTTCATTTTAAAGATTTATTATGTAGAAATTAAATTCAGGGAATTGATATTGAATTAACGATAATAACGTACTACAAATGTAACACTTTCTTTGATTAATGATAAACAAACTTTCCCCCGCTATTATCAACGGGAATCGAATGTTACTATTAAATCACACCTTCAATGTCCAAATATAAATTTAGTGAAAGTGACAATTTAAATTATCCACGGACTTAAAATTAAATACAATTGATAGAGTACGTAATAAATATATCAAAATTCATAAATATGCGTGATATTTAATAAATTAAATCCACCAGAAACAGCAATAAAATAGTATTATCTATATAAAACTGATATATACCAATTTTTTTTAACTTTATTCTTATTATTGTAAATTGCAATAGTAAGTATTTATACAAATGTAAAATAATTCAGAAACAAGTAATTAGTACTTATTTAAATCCGTCTCCTCGTGTTTTAGAATGGCTATAGAACAGTTCTGACAATTTTACGTGTATATGTAACAAACATATAATGTGCAGAGGAAAGAAAGGGTGGAAGGGTTTAGAAAGGGATGATGCTGGGGGCATTTCTTTTCAGGAACAAAGGCTAATTGCATGATAACATACAATGTATGACTATAGAACCATAAGGAACGCAGTACTTATACAAACAATACTGCATAAACATTTCTAAATTGATATCATAGATCATAGATAAAGGATAATTAGCTCTTAAAAGCGCCTAGCTTGCATTGACTGATGAAGTCTTGAACATAACACAGTTCCATTGCACTGTACTGGCATATCTACACTACCATAGAGTAAGGTATTAGCATTATGATTAGGAGGAAGGCCTCTGAAACATTGAATTCTTAGCTGTTGGTAGTGCGGACAATGGAGGAGGAAATGTTCAGACTGATTACAAGAACACATATGACTATCATGTATGATGGATCTGGTCGTGTCTGCTTCTGCAGTAATAATAGTGGGAAGGAACAATATGAGCACCGGCATTTATGAATTTTAAGGTAAATGAAGGATTGTGTTTTATGTCATCGGGAAGTGCGTCCTACAAACCAACAGAAGGGGGTAGGAATGAATCATCATAGATGTTAGTTCGACAGTTTACTTGATAAAAATTGTTAGCCCTTCTGGTATTATGGGAATGTATATTGGTGTGACGAGCAGGTAGAACGTTGGTTAGGTCAGAAGGGCAATGGCGAAGAACGATCTCATGAAATTTGATAGTTTTATGTTCTATTTTCGTTAGTACAAAAAGGGGGCCCCAGCCGGTTTCTACATACAGTCTATCGCTACTTGTGAGTTTGGTTGCACTAGTCACGATTCTAGTGGCTTCGAGTTGTACAAAGTTATGTTGTCCGAAACAATGTGGCCGTACTCTAACAAAGGTCTAGTAAAAGTAAAATATATTGTTTGAAGACACTTCATGTCAATACTAAATTTAGGATTCCTAAGTTTTTAGAGGCTTTGCTGATAATGTAATGGTAAGTCCAATTTCTGTTAGCTGAGATAGTTATACCGAGGTATTTGTGGCACAAATATACCAATTGATAGTCGATGTAGTACATGTATATATACGTGTAATGAAAGCTTATTATCGGGATTGAAACCCAAGAGAATCTTGATTATGTAAAGAATGGAGTGTAGTAAGGGACGATAACTCGTTATCGTTCCTTACGGAACGTAATGAAAGTATGAGCTAATTCGCGATTTTTGCCGGCTATTGTAGCGATTTGGGGGTGGAAAAAATGACACATACAATTGTGATGGGGTTTTGAACCATTGTAAAACTCGGCTCGATCTAGGTCTGGATGTATCTGGTATCCCTGTGGAAATTCGTATTGATGAGATATTTTGGGTCAAACATGCCAAAATCGACATTTTGACCGGTAGCTTCTGTTTAACCGGTCCTCAAAAATCAGCGTTTCAATCCAAAAATCTGAAACTCCAAACATAATAAGTAGAGATAGTTCTGAAGAAAAACGTATATTTACTTTCTCTATATCTTTCATAGAACGGCCACAATCGGGTTTTGAAAAAGGGTCGTATTTTTCGAGAGATTAACGGATGTTACGTCACGAGTGTTACGTCACAAGAATGTGTGGAATGTATTGTAGTGAGGGACTGTAATGTACATGCGGCTAATTCAGACTACTTTGCCGGAGCTAACTGAAAAGCGACTATATACATTTTGATAAAACTTTCCACACTTGTAAAACTCGGTGTGATCTAGTCCTGGCATGTCCCGTATATCTGTGAATAATGTAGTTATGGATATATTTTTAGTACAAACACAGCAAAATCGACACTTTGACTGCTGGTTTCTGCACAACTCGGCCTAGAGAATTAACGCATAAAGTCAACTTATTGAAACTCCACACATCACAAGTACAGGTAATTCCGAAGAAAGCGGTATCTTTAGTTTTTCTATATCTATCACAGAACGGTCACAATAGGGTTTTAAACATAGGTAATATGTACCGCGAGGTCACACATTCCGGAGAGTCTATTACGGACGTACGTCACGAGTGACGTTACTAAGTCTGTTCCGCTTGTCTGGTTGAACTTGTAGCTCTCGGTGAGCTGGGTTGTATTTTACAATGTACTGTCACTGCCAATATTTCTTACAATTGTACAATATCAGAGAAAATACGAACGACACAATTCTCTGCACATTTTTTTTTTTTTTTTTTACATATACATGTATTTCACAAATATCTCTATCCCAAACACGGGATTAATCTTGTTTTGACATATATGGTACATTAAGTTCATTTTTCTGTCGTGTCCGTGATGCAATAGTTTCCGCTAAGGGCACACGGGTACGTATCGAAAGACAGTAAGCCAGACATTTACACTGCACTGGGGAACTCCCGCCTGGGGATTTCCCGCCTTTTTACACCCAGAATCCTACGTCATTCTATTTTCAGTAACAGTGTGTATTTGTGATTTTCTAAATCTCAACACACTATTTATCCTCGTAAGGTATATAAAGTACCCGTTTCATGTGTTATTTACTCGGGAAAACAGCTACAAACCAGGGAAACATATTCTCCACAGGGACTTGAATCAGGCGAAACACCGGCTGATTGGCCGATCGAGTTGCACCAGTCGTTAACACATTTTTGGATGTAGATTTGACCTCTAACCCTGACCCAGATGTAAATAATCTACACTTTGGTTATAGATGCATATTGACAGCTATCTCCATAAAATATATCGAAGTTAATTGTGATCTCTGTCCCAATATCATGTTCAGACCAGAAGTGATGTTTAAGGTTGTGTGTACACTTGTGGAAGTTATTGTCAGTATGAACAACACATTAGGAGCCTTGATTTTGACATCATATGATATGCATGACATTTTTTTTTTTTATCTTTGATGGTATATGTCACTATTTATCGATTAGAATACCGCGAGTACATCTGTTACTAAGATGAACTTAGGTTTGTTTGTTTGCTTGTTTTATCACCACGTGTATATATATTGCAATCAGGATCGTTTTGAGGCTGGGTCTCCTTATAGTAGTGGGTGACTACAATGATGTACCTCACTGAACAACACACAAGAGGCACTGAACGTATGCTTGGATAGATGCCAATTGCTGTCTCATAAAACTGAAGAATTGTGAAAATTATTACAGTGGTAACCCCCAAACCTTCAATTTCCTCGCGCCAGTATTAATATCTAAACGTAATTGAGAGTTTTAAATGTCGCGCGAATACATTAAGTGCAAGTGAGGATACAAATGTATTAAGTGAAAATGAGGAAATTAAGTGCAAATGAAGGTATTAATGCTAAAGGAAGGGAAATAAAGGTTTTGGGGGTTACCGGTGTTATAAGATAACCAATACTTTATTAAATCCCCCACTTAAAAAAAACTTGACACAGGTGTTCTTCAAGATTATGGGGTGTGCAACTGCATGACGCTTTATTTTCCGATCGGTCTACCAAGATGGCCGCCACAGACTTACTTGCCTCTGACTGGTGAAAATTTAGATATTGTTTGATTTCGATTACAATTGGTATTTGATATATAGGGGTATTAGGGGACTGCAAATTCCATTGCATGGGTATCATTGCCATATCAAGGCTTCTGAATGGTCGAAGTTTAGATATTGGATTTGGATGCAAAATGGTAAATAGGGGAATTCGAATTCAACCACATGAGATTCATTGCCATAGGAACCACATAGGGGAATTCAATTGGTCAAATTTTAGATGCAAATTCAACCTCACGGGTTCTCTTGCCATAGAACCACGCTGAGGCTTCTTATTGGTCGAAATATTGACATTGAATGATTTTAATGTAAACCATGACTCGTGCATGGAATCTCTGAACTCAAGACGGACATTTCTATATCATCTTCAGCATTTATTTTTATCTATCTTTCGTGCTCAACCAGAGTTATCGTCCCTCACTACACTTCATTCTTTCTGTGACACTCCTTTAGGTGTCACCCCACTAGTTATTAAAGCCGGTGTACATGGCTATTGTGTCCACAAACGATGGGACCATTCAATGACGCTTGAAATACTGTATTTAAGACTCGACACCCCACCCGGTCATATTACAATGACAACGAGCGGCCCCGTACTAAAAATGTTATAGGTCGTGTTTTATGTATAGGACAGAATCTCGCTCGGGCGGAGGACACCAAAATACCAAGGTCTATACTTATGGACGTAGATTTAGGTCAGCTGTCGTTTTAATAAATACACGATACGTATAAACGTGTCACTGCTCCTATTTAATGTTTTATTTCAACAACAACAGTCTCCAAGGTGAACTACTTCATATGTCAAACGTTGTAACACAATAACAGCATCGTCAACATAGAATCTAGGATGATACTGACTATTATTTCAACACGCGAATCTGATAAAACATCTAAAAGTCATGTTATTGCCAAATAAAAACGATAAAAAGTTATTTACACCGAGTTTGTTTAAAAGAATGTTAAGTAGAAGACAATCTTAAGAATGAGCGCTGTGTTTCATTGACGACAGCCGCCATCTTTGTTTTCATTGATATCCTATTATCATACTGTTAACTGGGACAGTGGTAACTTACCTAACAACAGACATCCCATCTTACAGAAAATAATAATGATGACGTCATCACTATTGCATTGATTTACTCAATCTATCAAACCTCTGTCTAATTAAACAACGAACATCGTCTGCTCTGCAGGTAGGGCGTAAGATGTATCCATGCTAAGTATGATGTTATCTAATTTGGGGTCTTCTTTTTTCTGCTTTCCAAACTATTTTATTCTCCCTATGTCTCCCATGACACCGCCATGAGCGTTAACCCTTGTAAGAAAGACTGGGGCTTGGCCCCTGGCCGAGACATACCAGAAATTTTGCTATATTAGCAGTCATCGAATGTAACGCGAAAATAAATATCCAGCAAATATACACACTGAAATGTAAATGTTTATTGCATAATATTTACAAAGCATGGTTTAATAGCATGCGACGGGGACAACCACGAAACATTAGCCTCGTGAAATTTAACAACTATCAGTAATATCAAAGATTTTATAGGTTATAGTGTTTTGAGTAGACAAAGTCATTGTAATCATATTTCTATATTAAAAGTTTCCTTGCGTAATAGGGGCCCGCGAAAGCCTAGTCGGTCAGTGCACCAGCCACGTGACCGCAGGTGAATATCCGAGTTGCATTGTTCGGCGCTCTGTGACGTTTTGCCAGTGTTTATCGGGATGCTGAGAAACAGGCCGGTCTGTGCTGTCGATGTTGTGCCCTTTTAGAATACACTAAAGAAAATACCTTTATTTCACTGGAAGACATGCGCCGGGCCTCCCGTATGTTGTAGTGAGGTAGTCACCAACTACTACAGGAGGACCCCGAATCAAAATGACCGTGTCTGTGAACGGGACGATTTAAATATGAAATACGTTAAATTTTGTTAAGGTTCGGACCGCTATAAAGTTCTGGCGTTGACACAAAATAACTACTACTACCCCTCAACTATTCTCTTTTCTTTCTCATTTAAATCCAGTGTCTTTATTCTGTAAGCACTTCAGCCAGCTTGATCATTATTAGAGTAACGTTGGATGTTTACACCTGACTCAATTAATCAGATAATTTATCAATAACTTAAATATTATATATGCGATGTAAAGTGGAATTACATAGATAATCAGTATTACGAAGAATACTTTACAATGCGTTAAACTCTTTGACATTGTCACTGGCGAATTTAAAGCCCCCCCCCCCCCCCCCTAAAATTGTCAAAGTAAGGGTATCTCAAAAAGCGAATTACCGTATCAATCAGCGAAGTGACAGTATACAATCATTAAAAAATATCTCTCATATACTTGTTTTTATAAAACACACTAGGTATGAATCTATCGTGAAATACACTAGAATGCAGGATTTTGGATTTATCTGCTAAAAATGTTTAAGGGGAGTAACCCCGGACACCCCCTCCTCTCCCCCTATAATTTCGCACGCCCCCTAATTGAAAATCCTGTGTCCGTCCCTGATTGTTGACACTAAGCGGCCAAATGTTATCAAGTTTATTAAAATCGAAATCAAGTAAGTAAGTAATACTGTTTCGAAAATTTGAATAAAAAGGGGTTTAAAATAAAATGAAACTCCTCAATATTTCGATAATCATACAGTGATAGATCTATAGATAAGTCCCGAGTCTTGTATGTACTCATAAAATTTTGATTGAACTCGAAGAATTTCTGGCAAACAGTAAATCTAACATTGTGGGAAATGAAAATAAATTGATGATGGATCATCGATCACAACGTACAAATCGTTTGGCAGGTCTGAAGTATGATCTTCGTATTTGACGACAACATGATATTTGTAAAATGTGTAGAAAGAAATGAACAAGTCTGAAGTAAGTAATGTTGGTACACATGTATACGTTCCGGTAACCTGGTGACAGTCTTATTCGTGATACACTTTTCTTTTTGTTCGTCCAGATTTCAGTAAACTGACAAAAGTAAATCTATAAATAAGCATTTTGTTCTACCTTTGTGACAAAAGTATGCGAATCCATTTCCCATTTATCTTCTCTTTTTTTTTTCTTTTTTTTTCTTTTTTTTTTCTTTTTCAAGTATAAAATGTCTAGGCCTACGTGAATGTGATTGCAGAATAGGCATTCTTGACTTCGTTTGCTTTTCCTGTGTACTGTGATATACGGTGCATGGTACTCTCACGTTCAAAATGATGAATGATTTATGATTATAAATCATCATTCATTGACAAAACTCTTCAAATAATCGTAAATTAGACAAAACTCTTTGGCGAGCCGAAGCGTTTTCCGGACAAAATGCATGCGGAGATGACCCCCAAAAGTGCACCTGGCGGCAGCCGATTATACAATCACATCACCTTTCAACTTCGTATGTAAATGAAGAATCTGGACAGGCTGAGGGAGCCGTTTGAAAAATGGCGTTCAGAGCGAGGAATTCGGCGATGTTTTCACGGATTATTGTGTTTTGGATGTAACAATTCGTATTGAGTGACACGGTAGGTTAAAGATGAATGTTTCCTGATGACGGTAGTATATAGTATGCACCGTGTCAGTTTGAATAAATGTGTTTTTTAGTCGATTAAAGTGAGATGGGGTGCCGTTTCGCTCGTGGCGGAGTTTCCGGCCTTGAGCTTTACAGATTACACATACCACTGTCAAATAATTTTTTTATGAAAATCACATTTTCTATGCAAGCGCCTGTGGTTGTATCCACGCATAACAAAAAAGAAAAATGTCTGCCCGTCCTTAGATACGACACTACCATAACGGGGAAATTTCTCGGAAACGATTTTTGGAAATCTGTACATGTATAATTTTTTTTAAATCTCAATTAGATGCTTTTTAACTTGCACTGTCAGCTTTAATGTGGCCATTTATACCTACATAGTCACAAAATACGGCATATCGTATGTCGAGATACACAGCATTCAAAATCTGAATATCGCATATCGTATGTTGCGCCACATAACATTCATTTATGAATGTTGAATGTCGTATGTCAAATGTCAAGCTGCATGGCATTCAAAAGTCCCCGCGGTCGCCGCGATTACAATTGAATGTCGTATGTCGAGCTACACAACATTCAATTTCTGAATTTTGCATGTCGAATGTCGAACTACAAGGCATTCAAAAGTTCCCTCAATGGCTAGTGTAAACATCATCTTGACCATGCTTCAAGTAAATGAAATCGATAAATAAATAACTCATCGCTTGACCTAGAACTTTGACCTAGTACCCTTGAAATCCGGCCACATTGTTACAAAATGGTAAACCATTTATAACGAGGTCAGATTTCGACGGGGTCCATATTACATTGGTCGGAGTGAAGAATGGGCTGATGGTTCAATTCTAAACGGCATTCAGGGTCAATATTAAGGTAGACCGACCCTTCTGTGACGTTACAGACATGAGTCCGGCGATCCGGCAATCCGGCGTCCGGCAATCCGGGCCCTTGATTATGTTCACGAATAGTTACACCTGGTTTAATTTTCAATTCAGCTGGGAGATAAATGTTTAGGCCTACAGCACGATGCAGTCAAGAGGTGAAGGGGTCAGGTTTGTAAAACTAAAAGACTAGATAAGGCTTATGCTTTCAATGAAGTGAGAACATAAATCAAAGATGGTCCATTGAAAACAAGGACAGCGCCGATGTATCACATAATGTGCCAATGTGTGACGACCATATAACGTTAGTTACAGTCTCGGCGGAGACAATTTATATCAAGTCAGGAAGAGGTTAGCACATCTCCAATTTATGGCAATGTAGAACAAGAGGACACTTCATGGCGCACGGGCCGACGCATATTGGAGTTGGGGACTTTAGCCGATGCTCTAAAAGCATGTGCACTTTGCGGCAACCAACAATTATATATATATATAATTACTTCATTATGTACTCCATCTGTCAGATTGTATATTGTTAGGGGAACGTAAGTTCGGCCTTGCGCACTTTACATGTGATACATTGTTATTCAGAATGCGAGGTAGTCAACCATATTCCAACCGCGGGTAGACACAGATCAGAAAAAGGAGGAAACGCATGGGACGTAAACACAAAACTTGCAACATGCATTGATGGTATAAAAGATCTATATAAACTCTCACGAAATTTACGTTGACATTCGACAATTTTTCAAAAACCTAAAACCCGTGAAATTGATGTAGATGTTAAGAGCCTTTTTACTCATATTCTGGATATATTATAAATATTGTATTTAATCAACTGTAGGCCTATAAAACACGTTTCTTGTGATCGGTCTAGGCTGGAGATTTCACTCCATGGGGAGCTCTCTACAAGGTTCGAGCAGTTTTATAAATAGATCATAACAAAAACGGATGACGGATTGACAATCACAAATTCGGACCCTTTAAAGAGGCATGTCCGTGAATGAATTGTAACGAGTTGCATAAATGCAAAAAATACATAAACAAAAACCATCAAAAGGCCAACTCTAGTTAATTTCTACATCACTACCATGTCAGCAAATTGCGGCGCCCGGGTGTTAAACTCAAGAGCGTCTTGTTGCCACAGGTGTAGAATACGGATCCAATAAGACTTGACAATGTCAAAATATATAATTCCGATAAACTGTGAAAATTACAGTCATTTCAATCGCGGATTTTGCTGTATATGTTGCATAATTCGTGGATTGCGGCATAATTTGGTCATACCCGCCTACAATGTGGGCGAATTAGCAAAAAATGAGAGGTGTTTTTTTTCTGTCAGTTATCCTTGCAAGTTATAGCCAATTTATCATTTTGTTCCGTGGTCGGGTTATTTTCCTTGAAGGACATCATTATCACATCAAAAAAGAGAAAAAATATCCCAACCGTTCTTCCGATCTCGTCTTCGGCGTTCATTTTCTATAGAAATTATCGTTGCCCGGTGTAAAATTCATCGATGCCCAGGTGTAAGCACCGGCGTCCGGTCAGTACGATTGAACCGGCCGGTGAGTAAAGCCTGGGGTCGCGGTTCGATGACGGTGGAGGCACACTACTTGCTTTTCTGTTACATCGGTTGACCATTCCAAGTGCAAGCTATATGAAAATGAGAGGATTCGTTGGGGATAAAACCTGGGTTAATGTGTGTCCGGAGCGAACTCGTTTGAAAAGTGAGGAATAGTGAAGCAGGTTTTAATTGTAAATAGGGTACATAGTGATTTCAGGTGGGGGAATTTCCATTAAGTCAGTCGGTAGAGCGACGGAGCAGTAAGCAGAGGGTCGCGGGTTTAACCCCTTGTGGAGGCACTAAATTCGCTTTCCTGTTATATATATCATGAAAATATTGTTGTATCGTCTGCCCTTTTACGTTGTTAGTAGCAAAGAAATATGGTAGTAGAATACTGATGCCTGCATTATTAAGTGCACAATCATTTGGAATCCAACAATGCAAAGTAAAGACAATGAAATTCACATCAGGACAACGATGGCCTGAGGCTATAGAAAACCTGGTCGGTCTATGTAAAATTTCTTAGTGTTGGCCCAAATGGCTATGAAAAGTTTGAGTCCTGACATACATTACAATTCATGTAAACCACATTCCAATATTTTCTGACAAATGATGATATGAAATCAGAGCTTAAAATAGAGTTGTTTTTTTAACCCATAATAGCGTGTTATTACTGGATGATGCAAGCGTTTGCGTGACAGTAATGCTACTTTTCAACAATATGTTTACAAAATGGGTCTATGGAAAAATGACTTGGGCTATGGGATTTCAATTTTCTGTAGACATACTGTCTAAGGAATTTTCATATATACTTTCATGTATAGATGTTTAGATGTAATACATAGTTATGTTACAATGTGTTTACATGTTTAGATTTAGATTTTTTTTAAAGGGGGTTATAATCACCTATTATATTTCGGCCTAGTTTGTAGCATTTTTGTGTGTCATTCTTTTAAATTAACCCCCCCACCTAAAAAAAAGTATAAAATCTGAAAATGTGGTAGTATATACATGTTACGGTGAGTGATTACTGTCATAGCTGCGCTCTTCTAAGGCTTTGCCTTCATTCAAATTATATTATCGCATAGGTTGGAACGCTCGACACTCGAGCAACATTGTTTAGCGCTGCAAATGAAGCATGAAATATCCAGAAAATGTTAATTGCGTTTGGGAAATCAAACAAATAAAATTCTTTTAAGAAAAAAAGAAAGTACCAATAACATAGATTACAATATAATTTATGGAAGAAAATGGTAAAGATTTAACAAAAAAAATCATCAATCTCAGATTCCAAAATAACTGCTCTAATTTGGTAATTTGAGCCATACTTGAAGCACAAGTTTTGGTGTACCAGCAAAGTAAACGGCCATGGTGTGAAAAGTAATATGGTGAGGTGTTATTTTTATTTTTTTTTCTTAAAGCATACATATGAAATTTTTAATTAAGCAAAAAAAGAGGGGTCATTTTTCTGTTCATTTTTTCAGGAAAAAAATAAACGTGTATTTTTTTAAACAATTAATCACTAAAAATAACCGGCTTTTCGTATAAAAATAGCCATATTTTGTTAACCACCCAAAAAATCTTCTCTTTTTTTTGATAATTATGAATGATATTGCTCATACTGATGATATAAATAGGATATAAACTTCTTTTTATGCTTCAGGTGAATATTATCGGGGAAAGATAAAATCTACCAAAACCCTTAAAAATATGGGTTCAGCTATTAATTAATACGTATCATTATGTGGCCCTGGTAGTAAAACGAACGTGGTGACATATGTTTTTTATGTGCTTTTTGTGATAAGATCATAATTAACATTGAAATACAAATAAAATTAAGGAGATCTATCAGAGGAAACCCGAAGGGTCGGTCTACCTTAAGTGACCCCGGATCATTTTTTTTAACAATGTTGCATTTTCAACGTTACAGATCTAGAGGCACGGCTAAATTTAGGGTTTCGTAAAAGTTAAACTTCTTTTATAACTACAAAACTGCAGTTAACTGCGTTCAACTACGCTAAATATGTAGCATTTAAGGTCGACTACGGCCATCTCGATCCCCACTATGGTCAACAACGGTCCACTACGGCCAATTCGTCCCATCGGTGGTCAGCTACCAATACGGCCGTCTCCTCATTGAAGTCAACTACGGCTTAAATCGTTATATATTGCTACATAGGGAGATACATTTATCTTATTTGTGAAGATGTGTTAGATGTGTGATTGGTTAAATCACATGATTAAAAAAAGGGTGTTTCGTGTATGGCCGAGGGATTATGATATTTGTGCTATGATTATTGATCGTGTTGCAGATTGTCGCCAGCGTATTAGGCCTATAGTTATCGCTGTGATGGATCTTTCTGATAATTTCCACACATTTGAATGTCGTTTTGTACCTCTCTACCTTCACTTGTACAAAAGCCGTTACAAATACTCCTAGGGCGTCGATGTGATTTCCCACACATTTCTCTAGACTGCTATGTTACTTATACATCATGACACTGGGAAATCCTTGTTTTGTAATTGAAGCACGTACAATGTACATAAAAAAGGATATTTTTTACAATTAAAATTGATCAACTCTGACTTTTTACAAATAATCCTAACCCGTGACTGTTCGGGGAAAGAATATGACTGCCTGTCGTAAGATGGCGTTCTATATCGGGGGTAATCGGGTGAGATTTCTCTTTTTTTTTCTATTCAGGAGACACAGGAGAGCCGACGAAAATAGTCCGCTGTATCCCACAACATGTTGATCGAAAATGCGACTAAAAGTGGGACTCCTAAGGAAAGGGGGGTTTTCTATTTAAAACTTCAATCAATAAAGGATTTGACGCAAGTTAACAATATCCTCTCCGTAATACAATTATACATATGCAAACTTATCAATCGCCTTTTGATAAACAGCATAAACTAATTCTATTATACTATCTTAAACAGAGCAGAAAAGGAAAAAGGAAAATGGAAGGATAGTGGAAGAGAGAGAGAGAATAAGAAGGGTAAAATAATAAAGGTGAAATAAAAATGCATTGTAAAAGATAATGGACAGGCAGATTGCACTATGAATATTAAACATGTATATTGAATTGTCCACGTACTTATATCAATCTTTAGCTATTAACAATAAAGTTTGAAACAGTGAAACCATTGAAAGTTTTGAACATGTTTATAAAAAATGGTGGTCGCGGTGGCCAAGTGGTTAAAGTGTCCCGACACTTTATTACTAGCCCTCCATCTCTGCGTTGCGAGTTCAAAACTTACGTGGGGCAGTTGCCTGGTACTTACCGTAGGTCGGGGGGTTTTCTCCGGGTACTCCGGCTTTCCGCCACCTCCAAAACCAGGCACGTCCTTATATGACCCTGGCTGTTAATAGGACTTTAAACAAAATAAACTTAAACGTCTATAAATAGCCTAATTTGATTTTGTATTTAAGGTTTTCTTTTGTTTAAACATATGCAGTGGCAAACTTCCGGTGCGTCAATAGAAATAAATGTAGCAATAGCCAATCGATTTCCTTCATACAAATTTTGTGTGTAGCAGACAAACTGTATTTTAGGGAAAACCCAGTGCGTGCGCACACCACATGGCTATTATTTGAGTTATTACGCGGGTTCGTTTGTTTGGCTTATCGCACCGTTAGCAGACAATATCAGGAGTTCGGATAAAGTGAACGCAGACCGACCCGTATCTTATTTCCCGAGAAACACGAACCGGGTAGGGAGCGTCGAGCCACGCATCTCGGATTTTCGCCACTGGTTACGTGACCGGTTCTCCAACCAACAGCTATATATCGTGGTCATCTCACCATAGGTTACGTTGCCGGCGCTCGAACAAATTCTTACCGATATTGTGTGTGGTCTATATCTTTTTAACTAGTCATGTAGTGGTCCATTTTTTTAATTGAAGATAGGCATAACCCTAAATAGATGGCAGGTTCAATAAAAAACAAAATATCAAACAACTATCAGCTATTACCCCATCCAAATTTTAACTTCGAAAAAGTTCAACTGATACTGCTAGTTCATGGTATACGTATAATGTCCCGGCCCTGTCTTGAACAAGTTACTGAGCACCGTTACATGTACTCCAATAATATTAGAGGTTTACACGACAGGAAACTTTTGACACGCTGTCATGTAACCTCTAATCACCACCGCACATAAAACCTGTTGCTGTGACCCACCTAATTAAAGTCGTTTAAAAGTTATCTTTACTCACATTTCATATGATCTGACCTACCTTATTCTATTTATCTATCATAAATACACAAAGTTACACAACGTGTGTCCATATCTATATCCAAGATCAGTGATTATTAGCCTCTTTTGTCGTTTAAGCGTAGGTCCCATTTGTATATACCGCCATACTTGTTTTGATTGTGACCTCTCGAGGTTATTTCCGGTTTATCCAAATTTGGAGTTGAAATAGACGAAACAAACGAAACGTTGTGAAAATATAACCTTACGCTATCCGTTTTATTTGTAATCCGTATTTTATAATGACTGGAACAGCAAAGTTGTTTTAGTGACCCAATATTTGAACACAGCAGGTTGCAAGTGAATTATTGTGGATATAATTATATTTAAGAGGTGTCCATCAACAGTTTGTGCATAAATGGATTGATACTTCATCAACAAGTAAGCGTACACATATTTGTTAACATGAATTATCGTTTTAGATGGTTTATGACACTTTTTTGTCGCGCCCCAGAATCAGGGCGCTGGCAGCTACAAGAAAAACACGCTGAGGGAATATGAGGTCGCAATATCCACCAATGTAATCAGGTGGAATAAGACCTCATATACGTATAGGAGTACGTTACATGCAATCTTTCGTTTTCAAAACGAAGTTCAACAACTACCGAAATGATGCAGTTGAAGAAAAGAAAAGGACGATCTCATCACTGGCATTAAAACATGCTATCTTATTAGTCCGTGATCTCGCAAACGACGTCCTGTACATGCACATGTAAAATAAAGTATGCCGAGATGACCCCCAAAAGTGCACCTGGTGACAGTCGATTATATAATCGCATGACCTTTTAACCCCGTATGTAAATGAAGAATCTGGACAGGCTGAGGGAGCCGTTTGAAAAATGGCGTGCTGAGCGAGGAATTCGGCGATGTTTTCACGGATAATTGTGTTTTGGATGTAACAATTCGTATTAAGTGACACGGTAGGTTAAAGATGAATGTTTCCCGATGACGGTTGTATATAGTGTACATCGTGTCAGTTTGAATAAATGTGTTTTTTAGTCGATTGAAGTGATATGGGGTGCCGTTTCGCTCGTGGCGGAGTTTCCGGCCTTCTGTATTACACAGTACACATACCACTGATATCATTTTTTTTTAATTCTCATTTTCTATGCAAGCGCCTGTGGATACAACCAAGCCGCCGCTGCTATAAAAAGAACGTGCTTCGTCACACTCGCATTCACTCTAATCTCAGGTGTTCACACCTGTATCACCTACACTACATATGTACACCACGTGACCTACAACTGTATTCGCGAACGACACCAAACAGACGAAGCACTTACCTGTAACCTGAGCAGAAAGATGGTCAGTGTCTCTCAGTTTATCTTTCAAATCTTGTTCAAAATAAAATCTCCAAATAAATGCTAAAAATGCATAACGAATTAATCCGAAATACTCTATCCATTTTCTCACGTGTTTTTCGTGGGTGCAGCCATTTCGATAACAAGTAAACAGTCCGAGGAGTTCCAATTTTTACTCGCGTCTACACTAGCACTCGGAACTCCTCGGATGTATTCATATTGTCTACGCTACACTACACTAGGGCTGTTGTAGTGCAGTAGTGCAGTTTTATCACGCTTTAATTGCGTTATGACACGTGCACAAATGATACGAAGACACGGAAAATATATCGATTGAAACTATGGATATAATATACTGTAACAGTTGTAAAGACTCGGGTAAGAGTTTACTCATATATACTCTGTTTATAATTTTATTAGGTGCATGTTTTTGTTGAGGCCCAAATTTATTGTATTGTCAAAATTTTCTTTTCTTTCTTTTATTGTAAAATAAAATATATATTTATTTATATAATTAACTCTTCAAATTCCATATCCAATATCGACAATTTCGTACAATGAAAACAAAAATCCGTTGGCGTGTGTATTGAGAACGTATACTATATAATAATAGAGAGATGTGTCGCTTTGCGCATGTATCGATAGGCTGATACTTGTCTCAATGAACGCACGCGATTTTATAGCGGTTCATATCCATGCATAACGAAAAAGAAAAATGTCTGCTCGTCCTTAGATACGACACTACCATATCTGGGGGATGTCTCGAAAACGATTTTTGGAAATCTGTACATGTGTTGTTATTTTTTTAATCTCAATTGGATGCTTTTTAACTTGCACTGTCAGCTTTAAGGGGACCGTTTCTGATCTGTCAGTGTTCTAGTTACATACGACATACGTTGAATATGACTACACGCTGCTGGTCTCATAATCAATGTTGAAAACATATTCCTACATGTATGTATAAATGGGTATAGGTCTATATCTCGGGTCCATATGTTCAATGTTGTACCCGGTTTTAGGATAGACCAAAGTATATGCATTGCCATTTCTGATATCAAAAATGTTTTCTGATTTCAGATACATGTAATAGTTTTTTTTAGCAAAACATAAGCTTTGATCTCGAAAAGTCGATTTCCTGATCTCAAACAAATGTTTTCTGATATCCAGAAATCAAAATTGATTATTTGATTTCTGATATATAAAAAAATGAATTTCTGATATCAAGACAATCTAATTTAAATCTAGATGGTCATTCTCACTACGTTACATGAACGTAGTCAGAATGACCATCTAGATTTTAATTACATTGGATATAAAGAATATATATATATATATATATCAGAAAATAGTTAATAAACTAATAATTATCAATGTTAAAAAAACAATGAGGGGATTACATTGGGCTACTAGAATGCAGAAATCTGTACATCAAATGGCGTGTCAGGACACGACTGCGTGACGTCATTAGAATATTGTTGATGTTTACATTAGGACATCTGAGGACCAATCATATTGCTGCAAGGCCATAAGCAACGGGAGTTTACAGAGAACAATACGGGAGCTGCGAGATGGTAAAAATGATGAAAACTTACATGGTATGAATACGATTATCTGGGATTCTGATTGTGACGTCATATTTAGGTGGAAATATCGTACTCAAACCACGTAATATTTAGTCATTTTCACTATCTCGAAACTAAATAACTAAGCATAATATCCTGAGACTGTTAAACTATATCAAAAGTATCAGCCAGAACAAAATATGTGGACGATCAGACAAGACATTACATTTGGGAGATCAACTGAGAGCTTATCTATTTACAATACCTACTCAGAAGATGGCGCTTAGAAAACCCATGCATTTTATGTGAAATGGAGTAGATCGGTGAAACTTTTGTTGAATAGTCGATTTCCAACAGACCATTCGTTGATAATTGACCTTGTAAGCTTTCATTATTTCAAGGACATGATCCATTTTAACGGCATACAGGGGTTATAGTCAACTGACCCCGGGTCAACATTCAACGTTACACCTCGTCGAAACATTTTCGATATGTTTAAAAACCTGTTAAGGTTAGCTTAGTTTCCATATCCCTACTGTAACCGTAGTTTGAATGCAATAAACTGTTATTGACCCTAGTTGGCAATAATGTTTATCATAGTTGACCTTACCAGTATTGTACAATGACTATTACTACGTTGAGAGATACGGGCTTGACGGGTCAATTAAGAATTTTTTACAAATGCTGGACCTATATCGGTGACATATGCTGAAATGAACTACGGTCACTATGTGACCGCGGCCCGGTACATTCCGTGTTTTCGTACTTACGGTTGATGTACTTCTCGACAAGGCAAGCCGTCAACGCAAGGTGTAACTGATGAGATTCAGGTACATTCAAAAGACACTAGAGTAAATTATACATAGAGATATCAATGCTTTTTTTTATCAAATTATATTTTTCACATATTCTGGTTCGCAGAATATTCTGTAAAATTAGATGATTAGTTTGAGCGTTAGCGGGTTAGTATTTGCAGCCATCGCCTCCACAGAATTACTTTATACAGGGGCAATATACATATTTGATCAGAGGTATGTTTACAGGTCTGCCAAGATTACACATAACATTCCTATCATAAAGAGTTCATCCGACAAATGGTCACCAGTATGCCTCGACATCTATCCATGACTGAACTTTCGACATCAAATCGAGACTTCCAGTAGTGATGTGATTATTGACTTATATTGCCGTCAGTACTACTTGACATTCAACAATAACTGAACTTTCGACATCACATCGAGAGTATTAGTGGTCAGGGTAATGTTGTCCATCACTGGTGTGATCTAAATGACCTTCATCCAGTTCAGGCAAAGCCGTGTATTGATCTGTTTGACCAAACAATGAATGAAAGGTCATGACTTGAATTTACACATAAAAGCGATTAAATCAAAATATGACACTACATATAAAAAGAATTATGGGAAATTGATTTTTTCAAATATTGACGGAAGTTCTTGCGTAGTGGATACTATTTTGAGACGGCAGCTTGAATACGGGATTATGAATGTGTGGCAATAATTAATAAACGGATTTTGAAACTAGTCAATGCAAACCCACACATCATAATGGGTTGGTGTTAGTTTGAGTGAGTGTTTTTTTCTAAATTTCAAAGATATATTTATTTTTAACATTGCTGAAGTTAAAAGTTTTACCAATTAATATATTCTGCTGAACTCGCCTGTAACGGGATGCGAGTCGCGTGTGAGTAATACCTTATCAGACTGGGAGTTAACCCATAAAGAATGGACTACACATGACAATGACCAGAACAAAGCATTCTATAGCTCTCTGTGAATCTCAATAACCAATCCTATGTTGATTTGTTTGTTACCTACATCCGGGATTATATGTATACCCGTCTTTCATTTGAGCATGTAAATAAGATTACATATTTAAGTCGGTGCAATACAAAATAATAAACCAATATATATATACATGTATATCGGATTAATGAGGTTGCTCTCGAACCACGGGCTATATCCTTAGCTATATGTTAATAAGTCTCAAAATACTCCGCATCTGATGCACTGTATTTAAAATACAAATAATATTGGTTAGAATAATTGCAGCTGTGATAAATCTTCGCGAAAACTCATGTAGTGAGAAAAAAAACATATATTGAACACTGGTTTTATCAAGTCGTTACGTTCTTCTAGGACTCGTCGTCAGCGATGTTAGGGACACCACACAGTCGTTACATCCTTCTAGGACTCGTCAGCGATGTTAGGGACATCACACAGTCGTTATGTCCCCACAATGCAGAGGACCTAGAATGTTTATACACAGAATGCGGCAGAAAAGTCATATTAGATGTGGAAAATGTCAATATCTGAAGAAAACATAAACTTACTTCAGCAAGATATTGATACCTGACTTGCCGGTACAGGTTGTTGGACAGGCGATATTTTATTTAACTTATATATTACAACCACTCTTCTGCTCTTAAACGATTAGAGCACTAAATGGAAGAATGGCAAATATAACCCAGGAAGCTGTCTAATTATTCCATTGATTTTGCTCCATCGATTATGTCGACTTTCTAAAGCAAGCCTAACAAACAGATCAAGGTGTAGCACGAAAACCATCCATGGATTGAAACCAGAGAAAGTCTTCATATACGGCTTCCCTCTTCGTTTTCATGTAGTACGTAGATTAAGACTGCAGGTGATCGATCAGGATGGCCATAAACAACCCTTTTAAGATATTACACATCGGCATCTCGTCTGGCGTACAAATTGTCGTCTGTGTGTGTATATAGATCAGGTGTAGGTTAACGAACGGTCCTGTTTAAGACTGATCACTTGTAAAAATACTTGTAAATGAGTGAGGCTCATTAGGGCGGGCGTGCATTCTGGTTATTCTAAATGATGCAGTCTGGAACGTAAGTGTTTCCTGAACCGTATCTGACTCTACCGTTAAATACAGGAAATCAACGACAGAGGGAGATATACTCAAATGGTTTAATGAAGCATCATTACCTCGAAACTTTTATTCGGTAAAACTCGGTTATAACGCCAACATTATATGGAAAAACATTATAACACTGTCCATCATAATGTTATACTTTGTTACACTGTCATCTTCTTACAGTAAAAGTTATAATGTCACCGTTCCCCAGTCAAGTTAATATGCTGCCATCATTGTACAGCGAATAGTGTTTTGACACTTTCATATCAAAACCCTTTTTACGCTACGCCTTATTTTGCGATACAGCGCGTTAGGTCTTTGGTTTCATTGTCCGCCCAACGCGTTTGGTTCTGTGTTTCATTTTCCGCCCAGCGCGTTTGGTCCCGGGTTCCATTGCCCACCCAACACGTTTGGTTCTGTTTTTCATTGTCCGCCAAGCGCGTTTGTTCCTTGATTTCCTTGTACGCTCAACGCGCGTTTGGTTCAAGGTTTCATTGTCCATCCAACGCGTTTGGTTCATGGTTTCATTGTCCGCCCAACGCGTTTGGTTCATGGTTTCATTGTCCGCCCAACGCGTTTGGTTCATGGTCGCATTGTCCGCCCAGCGCGTTTTATTCTGGGTTTAATTGTCCGCCCAGTCGAGGAAGGTGATAGGTTTTAAGGTCGAAACAATTTAATAAAATGTATGTTAACTGTCCTTAATGTCCAGTATGACAATGACAAGATTTTATTCTCATTAACATATTAAGTGTAGAGGCGACTGGTTTGGAAAGGCCGTACTTAAATGACATTAGCTGTGTAGTTAACTAGATAAAACAATGACGGTTTATTAGCCCGTCTTAAGTTTGATGTGACGGATGTGATTTTACAATATACATGTTTGCTATTTCAAAGTGATAGTTCTACAAAAGCGTGGCATCATCCGTAGTCTTCATATGACAATATTTGCATTTGCGGAGTGTGTTCGTTATATAACCTTATTAACGAAAACTTCGTATACAAGTGTGTAAACATGAAATTTGACGCGTAGGAATACATTATTCGTAGCCGGACCGTTGCACAAAATTAATGCGCAATCATTTCTATTTTGACACTCGGCTGGTAGGTCTGTTCGTATAGCGCCCAAACAAGAATGCCGATTTACATTTTAGATAACATTAATTAAAATCACAGGATAAAATATAAAAAGGAATAATTCTTGTTTTTTATCCTTTACTGATGTGTAAACTGCACTCAGATATTTCAACATGCTGCACTATTTGCGTCATTTGATCTTTTAAAAATGCAGTTTACAAACCAGTTAACGATAAAAAAAACCGGTTATTCCTTAATTATCTGTTGCAATGCATGACACAAACCTGAAAAGAATGCAATATCAGGCAAATCAATAACATACGAAATGATTTTACACATAAATTAAGAATTTGCTCATCAAAGACGAAATGTATTCATCATTGACATTTAGAAGTGATTGACATTACCTTTACAGGATCGTGGTCAAGAGGGGTATGTGTCCGAAGAGGAATAGATGACATACATCCGAGGAATACAAACAGCATTGTTCCAACTAATTCGGCCAGCACGGCGCGCCAGAATGACCATAACTTTAACTCTCCAAACTGTAACGGCTTCGTTTCCGGTTCCTTTGGTTTCCGGATTTCCGACAATTTGTTGGTGATATGGTGCACAAATGCTTCCATGGTTCAGTTATTTCTGAAAAGTATGGATTAAAGTTAAATTAAACTACAGTTGTAGTTTGTATACCAAATTAAACTTAACTGTTCTTCATTCCCAGTTTAAAACTTCAAACATCACCCTGTTTCTTAACACGGAAATATCAGGTTAGTCAATTTTTCTAGCTCCCAAGGGGATGGAATATTTTATTGATAGCATCTACGTTTTTATGCCATATGGTTTAAAAGAAACTCATCAATACGCGGGGACGACGGAATAAAATGTCCTGTGGACACTTGTCAGATGTAATGTACGTTTATTCTCGTGTGCCCCGCATAGCAATAATTAGCAGACTTTTTGTTGTGCTTTATTGTGCGTTTCGTTGTTCTAATTATATGTAAGGCCCTCGTGAGATTTTATGAGAACGTGATGATGACGCGTCATGCTATATGCAATATGTTTATGTTGTAATATATCAGTTAAATAACACGATTAACAAAGCACACATGTTTATGTGAATAGGTGATGGATGTATGAATTAAAAAATATATGATTTACATTTATACTTGCTGACCGATAATAATGCATTACACAACTGTTTTGTCTTTCCGGGGTTATTAGACACTATGACGAAACCTAAACATAGCAAGAAGACTTATTTTCAGGAAAGTTAGTCCAACTGCAGAGTTTGAGGTAAAATATACAGATTTCTAAAAATAGCCCCAAGCTCCACTATTTGTCTCGAAAATATCCTTCTTACCATGCTTAGATATCTTAATAGCATTTAATCAGGGCATTTTTATTAATTGAATATGCCTCCCTATGTTTCATAATTGTGCAATATAATTTTTTATTTGCATTTCAAGGTCAAAACAGAATCGATGTTTATGCTTTTATAAGGTGAAATTCGGTGAAACGAATGTCCCTACCACCTGCTATTGATACTTGTGAGCATAAATGCTTGGTTATTTTGTACAATATACGTGATCTACCTGATCTTACGGTGTTCTCCTCAAACTTGCACATTTACACATGGTGACAGCAAGACGCATGGCTAGCTAATTGATCAAGTTATTATGGTTCCATTGCACCGAGGCAGCGATTAATAGGTTAGATGAATCGGAAAATCGCCTTGGCCTCACCAAACTGAACTTAAATGACCACAGTTGATTATAGGACATTACAATACTAAACCAACCGAATCGTGATTCAGCTCACTATGTATAGACCTGTACATACTAGGTCACAATAAGCTGACATGACTGGGAGGAGTGATGCAAAATAAATCCTCGTTTCCTTTTAAGATCGAATGCTTGATTCAATAAAAATTGAAAACATTTTTCTACGTGTACTCAATAACCTTTTGATTAGTCGTTGTGTGTAACTGAACCGTAGCTAGTAATATTGTAATGCAACCAGCTGCCGTAAGTTATGATGAGGGCGGGTACCAAACCTGAGTTCAAGTTAAGAATGTATGTCACATGTAAGTTAGAATTATCACAGGCGAGATATGTAAAACGAACCTTATATTACCTGTGTCCATACCAGTACCTGTAGTTTTACGACTGTCGAATAGTAGCTTATGGAGCCTGTGACTTCAAGACATGTGACACTAGGGCCTGTGACTATAGAGGACGAGACAATATGGGCGAGACTATAGGGGACGAGACAATAGCGGCGAGACTATAGGGGACGAGACAATAGGGCCTGTGACTATAGGGGACGAGACAATAGGGCATGTGACTATAGGGGACGAGACAATAGGGCCTGTGATTATAGGGGACGAGACAATAGGGCCTGTGACTATAGAGGACGAGACAATAGGGCCTGTTACTATAGGGGACGAGACAATAGGGCCTGTGATTATAGGGGACGAGACAATAGGGCCTGTGACTATAGGGGACGAGACAATAGGGCAAGTGACTATATGGGACGAGACAATAGGGCCTGTGACTATAGGGGACGAGACAATAGGGCATGTTACTATAGGGGACGAGACAATAGGGCCTGTTACTATAGGGGACGAGACAATAGGGCATGTAGCTATAGGGGACGAGACAATAGGGATGAGACTATAGGGGACGAGACAATAGGGCCTGTGACTATAAAGGCTGTTACTTTGAGGTATATGAGTATAGCGCCATGACTTCAAGGCATGAGACTCTAGAGGCTGTTACTTTAGGGCTTGTGACAATAGTGGATGAGACAACAGGGCCTGTGACTTTAGGGCATGTGAGTATATGGCATGTGACTTTAGGGCTTGTGACAATAGTGGATGAGATAACAGGGCATGTGACTTTAAGGACGAGAGCAGGACTGTGAGTATAAGGACTGAGTTAATAGGGCCTGTGACAAAAGGGCCAGTCACTTTAGGGCCTGTGCCTGTAGAGCTTGTGACTGGAATGCCTGTAACTATACGGTCTGCGACTTTAGGGCCGTTGACTATACGGCCAATGACTTTAGGGCCTTTGACTATACGGCCGATGACTTTAGGGTCATTGACTATACGGCCGATGACTTTAGGGTCATTGACTATACGGCCGATGACTTTAGGGTCATTGACTATACGGCCGATGACTTTAGGGTCATTGACTATACGGCCGATGACTTTAAGGCCTTTGACTATACGGCCGATGACTTTAGGGTCATTGACTATACGGCCGATGACTTTAGGGCCTTTGACTATACGGCCGATGACTTTAGGGGCAATGACTATACGGCCGATGACTTTAGGGCCTTTGACTATACGGCCGATGACTTTAGAGCCTTTGACTATACGGCCAATGACTTTAGGGTCATTGACTATACGGCCGATGACTTTAGGGCCTTTGACTATACGGCCGATGACTTTAGGGTCATTGACTATACGGCCGATGACTTTAGGGCCTTTGACTATACGGCCGATGACTTTAGGGTCATTGACTATACGGCCGATGACTCTAGGGCCTTTGACTTTATGCCTGCGACTATAGGGCCTGTGACTGTGTCTAAAGACAATATATATCAAGTTTAATGATAACCATTTCTTACATGAGGTCAATAAAATCACTCGACATATTCTCCAATCTTATAACTTTGGTGCATAACCAAAAACATTGGTACATAGTTCATACTAAAGGTTGAAATTTGATTAAAAAATGACATTTTCTACACATATTCAGTTTCTGGACAGAGCTCCTATAATTGTGTACTGATCTGTTCATTCGACGAGACTTCTGGCTGCGACCTCCCGTCGAAATCGGCTCGTGTTCCGGTCTATATACCATCAGACAGAGTGATGATAATAAAACCTTAAAACCTTGTTTTGGTTAAATGACTTTCATAAATATGAGGGTTAGATTACTAAAGGGTATATTCGTTATATTCATGATCTGTACACGGGCGGTGGGAAAGAAATATACCCTAGTTTTTCGGAGATAGACTTTTCTCAACAAAATTATAACTATGTGGCAGGTGATTGTGTATATGAAAGATAGAATATAATGATTACTGTTTGACACAATGTCAATAACATTGAGATATTAAAGGCCGGTTAAATGGCCATGCTTGGCAAGGGCGACGAATCCTGTTTTTTAATATAACACCATGATGTACACACGCATATACATGTATATAGAGGATGAATTTATGTTACAATATTTAGTTTAATATTTGCACCGTCTAACGACCTTTCATCAGCTAGTCATTTACGAATGTCATCATCAGTGTGAGCGATGCATGCGTGTGGTGTCTGTGTTTGTGAAACTGATTTCAACGTTATTACTGCTACCATACAGAAGTAAACTGACGAAGTCAATTTGTATTACAAGTCAATTTGTATTACAAGTCAATTTGTATTACGAGTCAATTTGTATAACGAGTCAATTTTCTGTTGTTTTGGTACTCTTTTCCCCACTAAACAAAAACAGACAAAAGCGATTCTGTATCCCAGAAATAAGAATTACGAATATCAGCATCAAAGATAAAACAAACACACAAGTAAATATCCCTGACCATTCCGGAATTTTCCCCCTGCTTTCATCCGGGCAAAAAAATCATGATTTAGTCGTTATACAGTAACTTATTCCGCCGTTGTTGTAAAACAAATAAAGGTTATACTTAAACGGCAAAATATAATGTCTTTAACCAAAAATTGATACAACCATGACAACATATGACAAAAACAATTACCATGACAACTGTAAAGAAACGGAACAATGATCATCAGATGTCAATGTAAACTTCATTTATTGCTCATTTTACAGCAATGGCGACACAGGTTGAATAAACTTTTCATATTTATATTAATCGGATTGAAGCGCGAGAGGTCGTTTTTGCTTTTCAAACAGATTTTCCTTGGAAAGCTCTCTCTAACCAACTTCATACCAATGTTAAGCCATCACCACACTCCTGCATCTTTCACACGGTGAAGGCCGTCATTAACTGACCAGATGTTTACCACAACTTCAACCAAAGTTATTGAATATGGCACTTGATGAAAAGGGTGCACAGGGAAACCTAACTGATGACATTTAATGATGCTACCGAGCACCATAAAGAAAGTATATTATACAGTATGTGTTCATCAGAACCATATGAACTGTCATTTTATTATTATGTTTAAAACAAAAATACGTTAAGGCATCTCGATACCTTATGCATGAAAGAACATTTTTGAATAAAATGTTATAAAATATTGATTTATCAGGAATTCGTCTCTTCTTTAGGATGAAATGATATGAGGGTGCTTAATTGTTTTATTGCAATTAATATTTCTAAGGTACAGTGTTTATACCTGTTAACAAATCTATAGTCTTGAAAGTCTTAGGGTGTATTTATACTTAAAAGATAAATACTCTGTATGGAAACCCAATAAAAGTGTGTCAAGATTCAACCAAACCCACAAAATAAAGAACTAAAAGCTAAACAAAAAATCTACAAAATTGAACTCAGTTTGGGTACAGGTAATCGACTTATTTCGATACATAAATATGACGTGTACGCTTTTAGCTTATCTTTACTCATGAACTTATATTCAAATATCCACATGAAATGAATGGTATATATATACAAATCAGGGCGATATTATAAATGCATCTGTGTAGCGGGAAGTTATATCAGTTAAGTAAGCCGGCGGCTGTTTGTTTAATGTTAACATCTTCAATCACTTCTGCAATTAAAGAAAAAACTATGCTTCTCCCATGATTGCGTCAATTTTCGTCCATTCATATACAATGTTTATTTGAAAGTTAGTACAGAAAGTGAAAAGGTATTCGTTTTTCTTGTAATAAGACATAATTTTAAAGACGGACTACAGCAATTTAAAATATATTGTGATGTCACAGCCAGGTGAATTGGGGTTTAACGATTTTTAAATAAACTAGCCTGCAGCCAAACAACCAACATCTCGTACTGACTGTATCTTGACAGATGCTGTCAATGCTTTTTATTGCTTCAACGAAAATGCTACGCGGAAATATGTTTATATCGTAAAAACAGAAACTTATTTTGTTTAAATTGAGTATTTTTAATTGTCTTCAATTCGTTAAGAATTGTTCTTGCTGGCTACTATAAGATGCTGACGAGTCAGCACGCAGTGTATTCGGTTTTATGTTTTAGGACAGATTTGATTGATATGGCAAAAACAATTTTGAAAACGTCTGATCAACACATCTATTGGAGGGATTTGCAAGGTCACTTTTTCCTTGATTCGTAATCGGCCCCGAAGGGAGCGAAGTAAAATGGCATGGTATTAAAAGGAACGCTTTGTCAAAGATAAATCAATAACATTATCTGCGTACATTTTTGAAGCAAGTCTGGATTATAAAAAAAAAACCAATTAACAACATGAAATCCTAAAAGTTTCGTTATGTATTACTGAAGTAAAATGGTAAAGGCTGAGTGAATGTGGTGTTGATTAAAGTAAAAGATCAGGCGGATAAATGTTTTTATCATATGACTACCGTTATATACGGTGTCATAAACCCATCACATAAATTTTCTTTATGACACTAGTGTAATAACACCTTTCGCTACGCTGATTGGCTGGTTCCGTGAGAACTGTATTCATACGCGTGGGAACGACCTACTTCTTTTTACTACGACTCGTAAAAATGGCGACTAGTGCTTGTAAACTTTGAAAAAAAATCAACTGAACGACAAATTGGTCTATTAACATAACATATTGTACAATCAAAGATAAAATCCAATATGTAAACATCCTAAGTTTTTTAATTATATTTATACTATAAGATGTTAAATTAGGCCTGGCAAACATCTATTTTATGACCCCTAGTAACATATTTCAACTCCGATAGAAAATTGCGGTTGCGTTGTCCGATAAGACATATCTAGTCTAGATTCTTTTCAAATAAACAAATAATAACATTATTTAATAAAATCCTCATGAAAAACGGCAATGTAGTTTGTTACAACTTGCCTTCAACGGTTACTCAGAATAACATGCTGACACTGTCGTCGACAAACACGTGTAATGTCAAAACAAACAACACTGCCAACAAATCGGCATCCAAAGTCGCTTTTCACGGCAGTCTGAACACAATGTTCAGTGGGAATATTCACGGTGGAACATTTCACATCTCCATAAACTCCCGCGAGGACGAGGATAAACACAAAGCAGTGAAAAGGCGCCGTACAATGGTTCTGTACGACAGCGACAGCGAATAGACATTTGTACAACGAAGCCTCCATTATCGCGCCAAGTGACGTCACGGCTTCGTCACATCAAAAACAGTCGCTCATGAACTTTCAAACTAAAATATTTTCCTCATTGTTTCAAACACCAAGGACAATTTATCTATTATAGATTAAATGAAAAAATGCTGAAATTTTGTTTTGAGACGTGTATTTAATAAAATGAATCCTTTTCAAGAGTCAGTTGTGTTAGAACTATTTCTTCTCTCATCGGTATAATTGACCTACTTCGAAGGTTCGGGTGATTTGGTTGAGATGTGACGATTCAAGGCAAAAGAGAAAATCAGTTTTTGATGGGGAACGATGAAAGAAAACGTCATATGATAAAAAGAATCTGTCATTCGTTTCCCTTCATATTAGATTTATGATACTCGTTTAGAATTTTTTATTTTTGCTCGCCAGAGGCTCGCAAAAATAAAAAATTCAAAACTCGTATCATAAATCTACTATGAAGGGAAACTCAAGACATATCCTCTATATAATAAAGGCAACAAAATGGAAATTGAGTAAAATTTATGAGAAACTGGGCATAATAAACAGTTATTGTAAAAGAAAACATGTCAAAAGCATTGCTAAACTTACAAGGCTTTTGAAAGTGATGTGAATAGTCGGATGTATATTGACAATGCTACTTCACCTGGACACGGAAATTGAGAGAAAAGTCCTACAATTGTACGTTATCACCATAAACACATTGATCTACAAAAAGAAACCTTTGATATGTTACCATGAGCACCACTCAAGGGTATAAGCTTTATCTACGCCCAACGTCTCTGACAACACAAATGGATGTTACATTTCAATCGCCAATTAAGAAGACGCTCATAAAGCGCGTTAAAGATTGTGAATAACCATAGCAACAAAATCGATTAAATATTGATTCACATGTTTCTAGTATCAGCGCCATATTAAGCCAACAAGGGGTCTGACCAAAACGTTAACTCCAATTACGTACTTAAAAACATATATTCTATGATAATAAACAGCATCACTTGTTTTAATTGATATAACTATGTATATGGATAAAAAATCTTGTTGCACATTGAATATTTTGCGAGAAATGCATTTTTCATATGAATCAGGTAATAATAACAGCAGTACAATAATAATGAATTGGCAGAAAACACTTGTTAATATCTCCTTAATCTTAATTATGTTTTTATATTTATTTTTTATTCATTGATTCACCTTTGGTGTCCCTAAAAACTACTGGATATATATTTTCCTCGTGAATATTGTATATCCTATGATTTAGCAGTGCAAGTCATGTAGTTGGACGTACAATCTGGAACTTTTGTAATAAGGATAAAACATTCTGCGTAGATGTACATGTACCTACATAATAGGCCTGACCTTAATTAACATTATTTGGGAAAAAAACATTCGATTTGAAATTGAAAACAAAAGTTGTCACCAATAATAACACACCATTCAGATGTATATATATTAGTGAGTAAAAGATAAATTTAGCAATCTGATTTCACATGGAATATGAAATTAACAACATACACATTGAAATAACTGCGTGTAAAGTTGTTACCCTGAAGGTTTGATGCCGTCACTTCAGCACGAGGTATGTCTTATATACGGACCTAAACTCATCCTCACAGGGGCGACCGCTCAACTAAATGCCAAAAGTGAGGCAATTGTCAAGGGAGACGTTAGGCTTTCACGTAGAAACGATAAACGGAACATATTGCAATCATAGGATATCTTTTTAAGTTTTTAATTTCCCCTGTCAGCTTTTATACGATTTCCTAAAATATAATTATATACAACTGATCATGACATGTTGTCGTATTGTGACGTCACAAATACTTTACGCCGTCACAGTGAATCTGTGACGTCGCATGATTTCTATGCCGAGTCTTAAAAATATGTTTGAACATTTTTACTTATATTCTCATAAATTTACTCTCATGGCTATCTTATATGAAATTTAAGGAAATTTAATGAGGATCGTGGCATAAAATAATTAAACTCGTTTAACAAAATCCCATACTACATAGCCACGCGTGTAATATACTCTGTTTCGCAGAAATCAATAGAAATAATTATATGTTGCATATGAAATTATATTTCAAGCATGTGCTATTTTAAAAGTGCTACAAAAACAAATATCTGTTGATAGGACATTAAACTAAACATCAACAAAATCACACTGAATGGCGAACATAATGTTTACGAGTAAGTCAATCTTTTCCTCCCGTGTTTTACAGATATTGACACATGTATTACTATTTTTACAAATGTCAGGTCGACATCATCATATTGTCATGTCACTTGAAATATAACGTTACAATGTTGTCTGGCAAATACAGTTTTTTTTTCCTTTTTAAAATCCTTTTTTTTTCAATGATTAATCCCATAATATTTAACGACAAATATTCAAGCTAATTAGATTTACAGACATCAGAGGTAATGTTAAGCTCGACATCGTCTTTGTTAATATCATTTTGGTTAATACAACCACATATTCACCTCACACCGAGTTATTTAACCGTCTTTATTTATGTAAATAGCAGAGTTTGATTATGTTCAGTTTGGTATTGTTTAACGTCCTATCAATAGCTATTTTAAAGATGCCGTATTTTAGCAGTTGTACATTTCAATTATATAAATAGCAGAGTTTGTTTATGTTCAGTTTGGTATTGTTTAACGTCCTATCAATAGCTATTTTAAAGATGCTGTATTCTAGCAGCTGTATATCATATTCATTGTTAAGGATATTATGATGTAATATCCGATATGGAAAAACATCATGTGTATCATTGATAATAAAACATAACGTTTACCTTGTAACCACTCAAACTGATTAGGCTCTTTTCCTTCATTTCTCTTGTTTATCCTTTTTCGAAATTAATGTAATTGTATATGATTTTATACATATCTACATATATGCTTTAATATTTTGCAAACATTCCGTTTTTATATAACAATAAGCAAACAAATTAAATCCGGTAATGAAATGTTAAGCAAACTCTCAATACCACACGATATTAAATGATAATCTCACCTGGTGATTAAATCTTGAATTCCAGACTGACGTGTGGAGAAGAGAACTAAGGTACTGCTGGCTGGTTCAGGTGTAGTGATTTCCCCGCGGTGATTACCGGTCTCCTGTCAACACACGGGTTGTAAATGTTAGTGTATTTACCTAGGAATACAGGTAAACGTACAGGTATATATACCGCTGCTGCATCTCGTGAGCAGGGGGCTCCAAACAGGGAATTCGAACGGAATCCAAACTACACTAACGCGATAATGGGGTATAAGTCGAGGAGGGATCGTCGGATGACTGTTGGACTTGTGAAAAGGCAGTCTGTAGGTATTCTGGGTTTTTGTCAGAGGGGAAGTAGTTGTAACAGCGAACTACAGTGTATATATACGGATTGATCCGAATTTACAATAAGATAATATGACAATTATCGACTTCGGTAAAAATAGTTGACACTGGAGCGTATACTGCAGGTAAATGTCATCATCACACGTCTCCTCTCCTGTATATATGAGGCTTCAGAAGGGGGGGGGGGGGGGGGGGGGGGGGTTACGGGGTATTGATACGGAGAGGCAGGGAAGTAGGAATGGATGGTACGGGCTGGGTAGGGTAGACAGGGTGGAGTACAGATGGGGAGTTATGAGGATATGGTGTACGGTGGTAGGATGGGCTACATTTGTAGGTGCAATGATGTAGAAAGGCTGTACGAAATAGGAAGACGACCAAACGGTCGAGTAGGTTAGGAGTGTCAAACAGGAATATGGGTAGGGTACGGGAGCAGAGTGTAATGAAAAATAGACGGAACATGAATTCATCTGGGTTATCATCTAATAAGCGTAGTTGAAGGGTCATCTGTACAGCAGAATTAGTTGCTTTTCAAACACGAATAAGCGTCTAAAGATTTGCACAAAAATAGTCATGTAATATACGAACATGATTGTTAGGACATGCAGTTTCTTACAATCATTGATGATTTGCTGAAGATGCTATCAGTTTCTTCTATAGAGTTACTTTGTGGTAATATGTAACATGTCATAATTCTAATATAAGTCACGTAAATGACCAAACCTAAAAAATAGCCAAGCTGTTATGCTCGCAAGTGTCTATAGCACAGGGTTGGAGCATTTGTTTGACCGGATTTTACTTTATGTACATATAAAGGCTTATTTTGTTTTGACCTTGACATGCAAATGGCGGCTGTGGATAATAGCACACAACTATGGCATATAGGGAGGCATTTCAATCAATAAAAGTGCTACTATTTCATTTTTTAAGGTTTTCTTTATCATACTAAGAAGGGCCTTTTAAAGTCAAAATATAAAACTTGTAAGTTTGTGGCCATTTTTTTTAAATAGGCATATTTTACCTCAACGGTTGAATATTTTTTCCTAAAATCAGTCATCTTGTCATTTGTAGAGTGCTTTATAATGTCTGATAGGGGCATTTTTGATAATTGAATTACATCCTCATATGCCATATTTGTGTGATATCATTCACGGCCGCCATTTGCATTTCAAGGTCAAAATAATATACTATTTTGTGCTTTAGACACTTGTGAGCAAAACAACACGGTTAGTTTGTGCAATATATGCGATACAAATGAGCTTATTATGTCCCCCTGAAACATGCATTTTTCGTATGTTTTGTTGAAATTTACAAACAGTTTAAAAATTACATGTCAACAGCAAGTCCCACCATTTGCCATGATACATACTAAATGTTCAAGTTATTTCTGTTAAATTGCACCATAGTAGGAATTTATAGGCTTGTAAAATATCACTGTTTTGACTGGATTTGCTGTTGAGATGCCCCTTAAGTCGCAACAACGCGTTAGTTCTGTCAGCTGTTGAGAGATATGATGACACCCTGGAGGTTTTCTCTCTCCCAGAATGCCCCATTCAAGATGGCTGCCAATGGGGCAGCCATCTTGAAAAGTGGCATTCTGGGAGAGAAAAAACCTCCATAGATGCCATCAATTCTCTCCCCTGTATCTTGGTTTCAAAATACAGAAGTGACGTACAGTTGTACCTTTCTTTAACTGTATTTTCTTGAGATTTTATCTTTTCAGGTTCTTTTGGACATCTTCTTCTTTCAATATCTATTGTTGATGATTCATGGTGTATACCAAAAAACATTGGAACCAAATTCATCAGAGGCCTTGGTGATTAAAACAAGATCTCATGACAAATGATCCTGATGACACGTAAAAAGTTTCTGTCTGTGTATCAGCCATGCTCGATTTGTTACACCCCATTTTTAAATATGTGTAAACCACCAAACTTTCCAGAATGAGGCTGTGAAGAATTCAACATGGCAGCCTCCATGTGTTTACATCACCTCAGGATGTTTATGGGTTTTAACATTATAAAATATAGCAGGTAAGTTGTTTCTTTAATCTTTTTAATCTTATCATAGAATAGTTATTGTAAATATACCAAGGAAGTTTGTTTTTATCATGATTTACGGAGATTGATTTGTTGATGCTCAAGTTATCATTGACTCAGTGTTACGGAGGTTATTTTTTGGAGATTACAGTAGATTTAGATAGTTTTTATTGTAAAATGAAATCATCTCAGTTCAAAATGATCATTCTGAATTGATGTCTTCACTACAGTAGTAAAATAAAGGTTTTGTTTTGTTGCTAGAACTAAAAATATTACCATGGTAAACTGGTTTCACTTTTCTATTCCCGGAACTGTGAGGTCACAGCCATAAATGTCTTGAGTTGTACGGAGGTCATTTTTTGGAGATTACAGTAGATTTAGATAGTTTTTATTGTAAAATGAAATCATCTGAGTTCAAAATAATCATTCTGAGTTGATGTCTTCATAGTTTTGATAATTTAAAGGTTTTGTTTTGTTGCTAGAACTACAAATACGACCATGGTAAAATGCTTTCACTTTCTATTCCCGGAACTTTCTAGAGAGTGTGACGTCACATCCATAACTGTCTGAAGTTGTACGGAGGTCATTTTCCGTAAATTACAATAGATTTAAATGGTTTGTATTGTAAAATGGAATCATGTCAGTTCAAAATAATAATTCTGAATTGATATCTTCACAATTTTAATAATTTTAAAAGGTTAGATAGTGTCTTTTCATGTATAGTATGGATTTCCGTAGAATGTTTTCTTCATTGAATCTATTCATAGGTGGCGCTTCTTGTGACGTCACATTTAGAACATCTGCATACCAGCGTTCCATTGCTGTCCTGGATTCCAGAGGTGACGGGTGTGTGGTGAGTATTTAGAATGAATTTTTGTTATTTATTTCATTAAAAGTTAGGATATATATTTAATTAATAATGTAGCATATTAGTAAACATATTATATGCCCCCCATGGTCAAATATTTGTTCACGGTATTTTTCTGTAAAATAGGTACACGTTTTTTTGAGAAAATCTATTTTATATTGTACATTTGTATGTAGATGAGTATGGTAAGTATTTGTTTGCATTTCAGGTACATATTTTTCATGAGATTTGTTGTATCAATGTTAATGAATAAAAAAATGAAAAACAGTGTTGTTTTTTCTAATACACGGAATTTTTGAGCTGCTATGAAGATTGTTTTTTTCAGGTTGGTAATATTTAAATTTGTATTCTACTTTTGAAAATAAAAGACATTAAAAACATGTTTTCAATTTTCTCTCTTTACTTTTCAGCAAACAAACTTATCCCATTCCCATTTTTGGTCCATGAAATAAGAAAATACTCAGATTTTTCCAACTAATTTTTTTTATTTTAACAATTGAAATAAGTAAAAATTACAAACATCAAATTACAAACAATATGTTAATCTAGATTGTCTAAACCTTTTCATATATTTATCAGTATGATGATGGTTATCTAAAGCTTCAGTAAATGTTTGTAATACAGCTAATCTTTTAACTGTAACTTGTTCATCATAAAACATACCCTTTATAACATATTCATATTTCTCTATTGAATTAACATTTACAAACATATCATATCTAAAAATCAAATATCTACATCTAATTAAATAATACTTATTTTTGAGGTAATAACATATTCTATTGACTGTTTTTAATGGAAGAGACATGTTTAATATGGTTTACAAGAGATTCAAATTCTACAAAAGATAGTGGTATTCCTATTTTGGTAGGATGTATTTGATCAGTGGCAGGTATCTTAAAGAACTTTCTAATATCTACACATACATAGGGTGTTTGAATTCCTATGAAAACATCATTTCCTAATTCTTGTAAATATTTTACAGATTTGTTGTCTTTAAAATCTTGTATACATGAATGAATTGCTGGAGAGAGTTCTTCTATCAATACCATTTGTTCAAAAGTCAGTTTCAGAGTTGTTATACGTTTCTGCAGCAATGCACAATCAGAGTTTATTCTCAAAAACGTTGCATTACCCAAGCTGTACACAGTTTCAACATCATAAATCACTGGGTTAAATTCTCTTTCATTTTCATCATCATCTTCAGTTTGAGTTTGTTCTTCATATGTTTGTAATTGATCTATATTGTTGTGAGTATTTCCTTCTTTATATTCTATAGGGGAGTTGTCTACTTTACTCAATGTGTATGGTTTCTTGGATCTGTAATAAAAAAAAAAAGACATGATTTCTTAGATTTGTATAAAAAAAGACATGATTTCTTGGATCTGTAATAAAAAAAAGACATGATTTCTTGGATCTGTAATAAAAAAAGACATGATTTCCTAGATTTGTATAAAAAAAAGACATGATTTCTTAGATTTGTATAAAAAAAGACATGATTTCTTGGATCTGTAATAAAAAAAGACATGATTTCTTAGATTTGTATAAAAAAAAAGACATGATTTTTTTAGATTTGTATAAAAAAAAGACATGATTTTTTAGATAAGTATGAAAAAAAAACATGACTTCTTACTAACTTCTTACAAAAAAAGACACTTACCCATGTTTAGTTCTGACATGTCTTTTCACAGATTTCTTTGATCGATAACTTTTGGCACAATCCTCACATTTTATAAAGACTTTCTGTGGTGGAGAGAGTGTTGGATCCATGTTGACAGCTTCCTGGCTCATCTTGAAATGTCAAAACAATTTTGTGCTCTTGCATAAATAACCTTCTAGGGTTGCACGTTCAGGAATTTCAAATCTAGTATATAGATATATTGTTTAGCATTCTGTACCATACACACCATAACCCTCACACTCTGAATTAAACACATAAAAAAACTAAATCATGACAAAATCATGACAAAAATGACCAAATCATGACAAAAATGACAAAATATGACAAAATATGACAAAATCATGACAAAAACATGACAAAACATGACAAAATCATGACAGAAAAATGACAAAATCATGACAAAACAAGACAAAATCATGACAAAATCATGACAAAATCATGATAAAATATGACAAAACATGACAAAATCATGACAAATAATGACAAAACATTACAAAATAATGACAAAACATGACAAAACATGACAAAATCATGACAAAATCATGACAAAACATGACAAAATCATGACAAAATCATGACAAAATCATGACAAATCATGACAAACAAGGACAAAACATGTCAAAATCATGACAAAATCATGACAAAACATGACAAAATCATGACAAAATAATGACAAAACATGACAAAGTCATGATAAAATATGATAAAAATGACAAAATCATGACAAAATGATGACAAAACATGACAAAATCATGACAAAAATGACAAAAACATGACAAAACAAGACAAAATCATGACAAAAATGACAAAATCATGATAATATATGACAAAAATGACAAAATCATGACAAAACATGACAAAATCATGACAAATAATGACAAAACATTACAAAATAATGACAAAAATGACAAAACAAGACAGAATCTTGACAAAACATGACAAAAATGACAAAATCATGACCAAAAAAATTTACAAAATCATGACAAAACATGACAAAAATGACACAATCATGACAAAAATGACAAAATATAACAAAAACATGACAAAATCATGACAAAAATGACAAAATCATGACAAAAATGACAAAATCATGACAAAACATGACAAAATCATGACAAAATCATGACAAAAAAATGACAAATTCATGACAAAAATGACAAAATCATGACAAAACATGACCAAAATCATGACAAAACATGACAAAATCATGACAAAACATGACAAAATCATGACAAAATTATGACAAAATTATGACAAAACATGACATGACAAGATCATGACAAAACATGACAAATAATGACAAAACATGACAAATTCATGACAAATATGACAAAATCATGACAAAACATGACAAAATCATGACAAATAATGACAAACAATGACAAAACATGTCAAAACATGACAAAATCATGACATAAATCATGACAAAACATGACAAAATCATGACAAATCATGACAAATAATGACAAAACATGTCAAAATCATGACAAAATCATGACAAAACATGACAAAATCATGACAAAATTATGACAAAACATGACAAAATCATGATAAAATATGACAAAAATGACAAAATCATGACAAAACATGACAAAAATGACAAAATCATGACAAAACATGACAAAAAATGGTTAAGAATTCTGCAAAAATATGCAAAAACAAAAAGTATACACAGAATTTTTTTACATTTCATCATTTACATCTTCACCCTTAGTTTGTCTATATATAAATCTAAAACACCTGTATTACCTTTATACTATACCATATTTTTAACTCATTCTCCATATTTAATAGTGTTCTGTATGTAAATTTCTTTTTGTAAAGATATTTAGGTCATCTAAAGAGTGTATAAAACATGACAGAATCATGACAAAACATGACAAAAATGACAAAATCATGACAAAAATGACAAAATATAACAAAAACATGACAAAATCATGACAAAAATGACAAAATCATGACAAAATCATGACAAAACATTACAAAAATGACAAATTCATGACAAAAATGACAAAATCATGACAAAACATGACAAAATCATGACAAAACATGACAAAATAATGACAAATTATGACAAAATCATGACAAACAATGACAAAACGTCAAAATCATGACAAAACATGACAAAATCATGACAAAATTATGACAAAACATGACAAAATCATGATAAAATATGACAAAAATGACAAAATCATGACAAAAATGACAAATTCATGACAAAACATGACAAAACATGACAAAAAATGGTTAAGAATTCTGCAAAAATATGCAAAAACAAAAAGTATACACAGAATTTTTTTTACATTTCATCATTTACATCTTCACCCTTAGTTTGTCTATATATAAATCTAAAACACCTGTATTACCTTTATACTATACCATATTTTTAACTCATTCTCCATATTTAATAGTGTTCTGTATGTAAATTTCTTTTTGTAAAGATATTTAGGTCATCTAAAGAGTGTATAAGATTTTGTTCATTTTCAGCTCAGATCATTACAGACCTTGGTGATATTGGTGTGTACCAGTAAAGGAACAAATTCAAAAGGTAAGTTTTGCTCTATTTTTCTTTTTATAATATACCAAATATTTCTGCTAACCATCTAAAGGATGTATACATTCCTTTATATACTGTATGAATAATTTGTTTTTGGAGGGTAATCTTGTCTTTTTTGATGGTTTTACTCCAATATTATCACCAACTTCTACTCCAGCATTGTCACCTCTGATGCCAACATTGTCACAGGTTAGACCTACAAATCCATCTCTTTTACAGATGGATTCTAAAAATATAGTTACTATGAAAACATCAAGATCTCTTCCAAAGTCACCAGATTCTACCCTAACACTATCACCTATGATACCACCCTTGTCACCAGATGCTACCCCAACACTGTCACCTATGATGCCACCCTTGTCACCAGATGCTACCCCAACACTGTCACCTGTGATGCCACCCTTGTCACCAGATGCTACCCCAACACTGTCACCTGTGATGCCACCCTTTTCACCAGATTCTATCCCAACGATGTCACCTGTGATGCCTATACTGTCACCAGATTCTACTACAAGTCACCTATGATGCCTATACTGTCACCAGATGCTACTCCAACAAAGTCACCTGTGATGCCACCCTTGTCACCAGCAGTTGAGACTGAAATTGAAGGTGAAGAAGATGATGCTGTGAGTAAAGCTTTGATAATTTTTTTAGAATAGCATCAGCTGAAAACTTGTTAGTATTGTTTCAAGTATAGAAAAAGTATAATATGAAACTTATTAGTATTGTATTTGTATTGGTTCAAGTATAGAAAAAGTATAACATGAAACTTATTTGTATTGTTTCAAGTATAGAAAAAAGTATAAGCTGAAACTTATTAGTATTGTATTTGTATTGGTTCAAGTATAGAAAAAGTATAATATGAAACTTATTTGTATTGTTTCAAGTATAAAAAAAAGTATAATATGAAACTTATTTGTATTGTTTCAAGTATAGAAAAAGTATAATATGAAACTTATTTGTATTGTTTCAAGTATAGAAAAAAGTATAAGCTGAAACTTATTAGTATTGTATTTGTATTGGTTCAAGTATAGAAAAAGTATAATATGAAACTTATTTGTATTGTTTCAAGTATAGAAAAAAGTATAAGCTGAAACTTATTAGTATTGTATTTGTATTGGTTCAAGTATAGAAAAAGTATAATATGAAACTTATTTGTATTGTTTCAAGTATAGAAAAAAGTATAAGCTGAAACTTATTAGTATTGTATTTGTATTGGTTCAAGTATAGAAAAAGTATAATATGAAACTTATTTGTATTGTTTCAAGTATAGAAAAAAGTATAAGCTGAAACTTATTAGTATTGTATTTGTATTGGTTCAAGTATAGAAAAAGTATAATATGAAACTTATTTGTATTGTTTCAAGTATAGAAAAAAGTATAAGCTGAAACTTATTAGTATTGTATTTGTATTGGTTCAAGTATAGAAAAAGTATAATATGAAACTTATTTGTATTGTTTCAAGTATAGAAAAAAGTATAAGCTGAAACTTATTAGTATTGTATTTGTATTGGTTCAAGTATAGAAAAAGTATAATATGAAACTTATTTGTATTGTTTCAAGTATAGAAAAAAGTATAAGCTGAAACTTATTAGTATTGTATTTGTATTGGTTCAAGTATAGAAAAAGTATAATATGAAACTTATTTGTATTGTTTCAAGTATAGAAAAAAGTATAAGCTGAAACTTATTAGTATTGTATTTGTATTGGTTCAAGTATAGAAAAAGTATAATATGAAACTTATTTGTATTGGTTAAAGTACAAAAAACACAAATCCTCCCTCTGAAATCTAGGACAGCAATCATAGATTTCTTTATCAACAATGTTTTTTATATTAATATATTTTTTTAGGATCCTGATAGACTGATATCTGTAAGTATCATGAAACCTGTCAATATGTTTTATGTCTCCAATCAACAGAAAAATCAATGATTAAGATAAACCTAATTGGAAAAAAAAAGAAAAATTAATGATGATTTGCATGACACATGTATTTTTTGTTTTTTTAGTTCCTATCAAAAGTGTTTTAGTCTTTTTTAATAAAAAATAATCAATCATTAAAAGGTAAAAGTAATCAATGATTAAAAGATAAAACAAATCAATGATTAAAAGAAAAAACGAATCAATGTTTAAAAGATAAAACTAATCAATGCTTAAAGATAAAGCTAATTGATTTTTTCACTGAACTACAGTTAGATTTTTTTCTTACAGTTTCATTCAGAAAGGAGCTTTACAAAATCCAGAGCCGTGGAAATTAATGTTGTAGTAAATTTTAAAGATTTAAAAAGGGATGAAAAACTAATAAGAAATATTGATAAGATTAAAGACACTTTTAAAAAAACTTTAAATACATAAAAAATTAAAGAAAAAAGAAATTATAAAATAAAACTAACCATTTCACATCCTGAACTGAATACACCCATAATAATTCCACCAAATCCCAGTATTGATCCTGAAGAAGTGATGGATAAAATTGAAAAAAAAACTCTCAACAGTAATGAAGATTCACAAGTGACAGAAAAGTTTATAGTCACATTAGGGGTTTTACAAATGCCATCTGACAATGGTAAAACATATATTACCAATTTAGCACATATCAAAAATAAACATAGTATTATTAAAATAAAAGCAAAGGACATGTGTGCTGCAAGAGCAGTTTTAGTAGGTTATGCCAAACAGTGTGTTAAGGAGAATGATATTGTGAAAAAAGAACGTGTAGCACATAAGTTGACATGTTTAGAATTACTTTTACAAAAAGGTATTTGCAATAAATATTATGTAGTAAATCTGTAAGACAAACTGTGGCTGCCAAAGCCTTGATGATTAAAGCAGGCTTACCTCCAAATAAACATGTCACATTAAGTGATTTGAGAAAATTTGTATTGAGTATTGAAATAGGTGTTATTAGTTTAGAATGTCAGAACCAATTTATAAAATACCCTACAGCTAAAAATAAGAAAATGTTTTTTTTTATATCATCATCATGAACATTATGATAACATTGCTAGTTTACCTGCATTTTTTAATCAAGGTTATTTTTGCATATTTTGTAAAATTCCATATTGTAATAAAATAGACACAAATGTCAACATCATTGTAGGCTATGTTTTAGTGATGATTGTCTTCAAGAACAAACTGTCATTAGCACCCTTTGTGACATGTCTTGCAGAAATGAAGAATGGTTCAGAAAACATAAAAATGCTGATGGAACATGTAAAAGCTCAAAAATGAAGTGTACAACTTGTCATTTGATATATGATAAATCAAAAATACCTGAACATGAATGTTTCACTTATGAATGTAGCCAATGTAAAAACAATGTTAAAAATGGCCATCTATGTTATTTGAGATCTATCAGAAGTATGAGTAGAGTAACTAATTACATCTTTTATGATTTTGAAACCATGCAGAATGAAAAATATACTTGTGGAATGGGGTATATAGAACCTCCCATATGTGAAGGATGTATTACAGCAGATAACCCCTTCTGTCCTAAATGTACTACTTGTGATAATTGTAATGACAAAATATGTGGTAAAGAAATCCATAAAGAGAACTTAGCCATAGTACACACAAAATGTGACAAATGTTCTATGAGAAAACCTGTGAATTCTGTGGAAGTGTTTCACATGATTTCAAAAAAGAAATTTCCTTTCCCACAATGCAACAGTTTGGTGAATGGCTATTTACCAAGAGATATGCTAGTTTTACATGCATTGCTCATAACAGTAAAGGATTTGATGGGTATTTCATTCTAGAATATCTGGGGAATTGTGGGAATTGCTCCTAAAAACCCAATATTTGCAGGAACAAAACTCATGCACATGTCAGTTGCTAAAAAGGTTTAAATATATTTTTTTTTTATTCTATCAATTTTCTTCCTATGGAATTAGCTGACTTACCTAAAGCTTTTGATTTGAAAGAAATGCAAAAAGGTTACATTCCATATCTTTTCAATACTAGTGAAAATAAAGATTATGTAGGACCTTATCCTGATGTGAAATATTATTGCATAGATCAAATGTCTCCAGAAGGTAGACAGAAATTTTTAAAATGGTATGAAACTAAAAAAGGTGAGGTTTTTTGATCTTCAAAAAGAATTGTTTGACTATGCTCACTCAGATGTTGACATATTAAAAAGAGCCTGTTTAAAATTTAGAGATCTGATGATAGAAAATGCAAATATAGATCCTTTCCTATTTAAAACAGCTGCTGGTGTAGCCATGCACACTTTCAAGCATAATTTTATGAGAGAACAATACCTTTTAACTCTAAGAAATAGGGTTAAAGTTAATGCTATCAAATAGCTGGTCAATATAAAGTAGGTGATAATGTCATAGATGCAGATTTAATATCGAAAGCAGAATTCCTAAAATCTGACATTGGTAGAATACCAGTACAAGGATATAGTTCAGGAGTAGCTTATAGTAAAGGGAGCATTCAATGGCTAGAATGGGTAAAACATGTGACAGGAAAACAAATTAGACATGCACTCAATGGCAGGGGAGAAATTAAAATGGGTAAATATTTTGTAGATGGAATATGTGATAAAGAAATCTGGGAATTCAACGGTTGCTATTATCACTCTTGTGAAACTTGTATTCCTTATGATAGAGAGAAAGCAATATTTTCTCACAATAATAACATGACTCACAATGTCAATTTCCAAAAACATAAAAACAAAATCAGATATCTAGAGCAATGTGGCTACACGGTTCACGTTAAATGGGAACATGAGTTTTTAGAGGAGTTGCAAAATAATGTTCGAATGCAGGAATTTGTCAGAAATTTAGATCTTGTAGACAGGTTGAATCCTAGGGATTCTTTTTTGGAGGAGAACAAATGCTTTAAAATTACACCACAAAGTGAAAGAAGGGGAAGAAATGCATTATGCTGATTTCACTTCACTCTACCCTTTTGTTAACAAATATTGTAAATACCCTGTAGGACACCCTACCATCATAACTGAAAATTTTAAACCTGTTGAAGAGTATTTTGGAATAATTAAACTAAAGATATTGCCCCCTAGAAAATTGTATCTACCTGTCTTACCAGTCAGAAGTACTGGAGGAAAACTCACTTTTCCTTTGTGTAAACAATGTTCTGAAATATAATCACATGAAACCTGTCACTGTTCAGATGAGGATAGGGTTTTATTGGGCACATGGTGTACTCCTGAAATAATGACAGCTATTGAAAAGGGGTATAGAATTATCAAAATTTATGAAGTGTATCACTTTACAGAAACTTCTTCTGATTTATTTAGACAATATGTAGACACTTTTCTTAAATTCAAACAAGAAGCTAGTGGATGGCCTGTAGATTGTATAACTGAGAGTGATAGGGAAAAGTATGTTAAAGCATATTTTGAACATGAAAATATCAAGCTAACTAATATAAAAAGTAATCCTGGACTTAGAGTAGTTTCTAAGTTGTTGTTGAATTCATTATGGGGTAAATTTGCACAGAGATAACAATTTACACAAAGTACATTTTTCACCAGTGCAGATGTATGTAAATTTTATGAATTCATCACAAACAATACTCTTGATATTGTTGATTTTTACATCATAAATGAAAATCTTATCCAAATGCAATATCTAGTCAAAGATTCCTATTTGAAAGAAGATAATTTTACCAACATATTCATAGCTACATTCACAACATGTTGGGCAAGATTACATTTGTATGATCAAATGGATATATTAAAAGAAAATGTCATGTATACAGATACAGATAGTTTGATATATCTAACAAAGGAAACACAGCCTGTGAGATTAACTCTAGGAAAGTATTTAGGGGAACTTACAAATGAATTAGAAGATGATGAACACATTGTAGAATATATAGGGTTAGGACCTAAAAATTATGGATACAGAACAAATACTGGTAAAGAAGTATGTAAAGTGAGAGGTTTTTGTCTCGATTACATCAATTCAAAAGTGATCAACTTTTCCACAATGAAACAACTTTTAATGGATCCATCAGCTGAAGTTAATATTACTGATAGGAAAATTCTTAGATGTAGATTACATTTCAAACTGTTTAATTCAACATGTTTGAAAAAATATAGATGTGTCTATGATAAGAGAGTTATTGATTTTAAATCCAGCATGACATACCCTTATGGTTTTTAATCTTTCTTTCTTACAATTAAAACATAGGAGAGTGGATACTGCACAATTCTTTTAAAGATCTTGCTAAAACTGATCATATTTTTATTCATCATTTAAAAAAAATAAGAATGATTAAAAATATTCTAACAAATCCTTATAAACAGAATTTGGAAAAATATGAAAAATATTGGCAGCCATCTTGAATGAGGCATTCTGGGAGAGAAAAAACCTCCAGGGTGTCATCATATCTCTCGCTGTTAACCGAGTTATTCACTGCGTGTTGTGGACGTAATCTTTTACATCTTTCTTTTAAAAAAATGTCCTCAAATTTCTAGGTTGGTTATGTAATAATGTCCCGGTATTACCAGCGATACATAGTTAAACCTCTGGTGAGGAGTGTTACGCGAGCAGAAGGAGTATCAGGGTAGCATCTCCATTTGTTCCCTGTACGTAGGATCCCAACGAGTATCATGAATATCTCCGTGTGATTAAATTTCATATAAACAGCAAATCCGGTGATAGTTTACAAGCATATAAATCACTATTTTGGTGCAATATAACAGAAGTAACTTGGCCAATTGTTCACATGGATCATGGCTATCCATTGGTTTTGATTTTGGTATCTAATTTCTGAAGCTACCTGTTAATTTCGGCAAAACATGCGTAAAATGCAAGTTTCAGAAAAAACATAGATATCCTATGTTGATATAATGACTGTGCTGTTATGCTAACAATTGACCAGATTTAACATTATGAAAGCATCAACATCGATTCATTTTTGACTTTGAAAGGCAAAAGGCGGCTGTGAATTCTATTACATCTTTGTTAGAAGATTAAATATATTCATTTTTAACTTCGATTGATTATTTTTCTTTACATATATTGCACAAGCGGAATTTATTTTCCTTTGTATTGAATTACATATAAAGAAAAATGGACGCCAAATACGACTCCGACTCCATCATCAGGCAATATTTCATATGTACGAGGAATACATGCAGCAAACGGGAAGTGACATTTTCTTCACCCAAAACACGTTAAACGAGGCAATAGACATTTCGGATATGTTGGACCAGGCAGGCCCCAAGGAGATGGGTGCTGAGTATGGAATACGAATGAATGGGGCGGGGAAGCGAGTCTTAAGGGTAATGGGATTATAGGAAAGATGAATCTTTGGGAAAGGGTTGGAGACGAGTAAGAAAGGAAATAATTCGACCTAAACATGACCAGAACCAAGTCAGATGTGCCAAAGCAACACGAATGCCTCCAACAAACAGAGGGTTGGATAGTTTTTCGTGTTATTGGCTTTGTTAAGAGTTGTGATCATGACTTTCCTAAATAAGTCCGGTATAGGTTACCTAAGGATGGTTGCCGAAGTAGCCTGGTTTGAGGTGATATCACTCTAAGATAAACAAAACTATTTAATTTACACTGTTCCCTCGTCTCTGTTCGTTTAAATGGTTTGGTCAAACAGCCAAGGCCTTAGGTGCCAGAAGCATGCGTGTAAGCATGCGTGTAGTATATGTGTATGCTGTATTTTTAAGGAGGGGGGGGGGGGGGGGGGGGGGGGCTGTGGTATTTGCGTGCATTTCTCACACCTTTGCATATGTAAGATACACCTGTATCTATATCCCACATAGGTACACCGAGTGACCTCAGGTCCGGGACTACTTTTTAACTGTTACGTCACTGGGGAAACCCCTATCTTTGTTTATATGTATAACTTTCACAAATGCACTGTATCAGTTTTTATGTGTCATTTAAACAAATTATTAAATGTGATCATTGGCCTATATATTCAGTCATATTTGGTAGTGTTCGTCGCGAATTTATTTTTTACAGCGGAAGACAATATATTTTTTTCGTTGTGCTAGCAAGCATAGGCGGAAGAATATGACGTAATGTCAAAAATCAGTCGGCAGTTTCTGGAAAGCCAATTACCTCCGACTAACTTTAATCTAAATTTTGACAGCTCGACAATCAGATTGTTTTTCATTGTATTCCGTAGGTAAACAGTACTATTTTCTCATCTTTCCAAATATATATTTTTGTATTGTCGGTCACCGAGACAAGATACAAAGTTTCTTGATGGTTTCGCCATGTTGGATCGATTTCCCCATGCTTTTTACGAAAATAGTGAGAAAATTAGTCCATCATATAATATTTTTGTGGCATAATGAAATTATAACCTCGGGTGTAGAATTTGGGTCTGAACATCGGCAAGCCTCGGTTAAAAGCCTCGGTTTTGACCCCAAATTCTACACCCTCGGGTAGAATTTTCCTATCCCACATACCTGCATATGGTAGTCTCCTTGTGATAGCGCGGAACAGATGCTGACTTTATAGTCAATGAAGCATACTGCTTAAGACAGCAAACCGGGCACTGCACTCATTCAGTTATATTGACAACGAAAGACAACAACGTCGTGCACAAAATGTTAAGCGCTAAGCAAGAAATGTAAAGACTGTGGTAAGTCTCGGTCAGGATACAGAACCAAAAGTTTACGCTCAACTAAAGGCCAATGTGAGGCAGTGTCGATTAGGACATTAAGGGGAAGACAATTGTTAAGTCTTGAATACCATTTAAGATCAATAATATAATTTATTACCATGAATTGATTATGATGAAATTTAATATAAATGGACCAGTCCGATTACTTAACACGAGGCTGCAAAACAAAGTATAATCAAATCCGTTCATATTCAATCAAACTTTCATAGTCACAAGGTATAATGATAATTAAACTTCCAACGGCAAACACATCATTACAACCAAATCGACCCCATTGTGACATTGTGACATCACATCCTGGAGGTGGCAGAAATCTCCGAGCTTCGATAGCGACGGCGTTTAAGGTTGATAACATGTGACTGATGTTTGAATAACGGACGATGGCAGACTGTTGGAAAAGCAACATAGCGGCGAATTGTCTTGAAGAACAATCGCTAAACGATCCTCAAAAAGGTTAGAATCACAACAGGAATCCCAACCGGGTTTTCTGTTGAGCAAAGAACACTTGCTAATCAAGAAGACAAAAGACATGTGGTAAAATAGTCTCCGACCAGAACCTAGAATTTCTGAAATGCGGCTGATTCAAAGACCAGCATTTAACCAAATGTATGAAGACTTCCAGTGCAGATTACAGGGCTATATACAGCCTGATCGATTGAGTATAGTTTTGTTCTCAGTGCCGAACAATCGTGCTAAATCTCCTTGCATAACACCAAGTTGAGTAAAGGAGGTAGCCTGACAAAATTGTTTTCACAGGCTTATGTAGAGTTAATCAATTATAACAGTTTACAATGTATAAACCTATTGTTATTTTGATATCAAATGTCATATTGACATAAAATAAGTAATCATAGTCATAAATAGAAAAGCATGCAAAATTTTAACAAAATTCAAAATGTATCCAACAGCCTATATTTTATTATTCATTAAAAACTTTCCATTGACATATACTTTCTACAGAATCAATTTTAGGAAATTTAATTAAGGTTGAACTGTTTTTGTATGGTATTTATGATCTATTTGAATAAGCAAACAATATAATGTGCGTTAGCACATTATGATTTGTTTGCTTGCAAAGCTCTGGCATTCAAATAGATCATAAATACCATACAAAAACAGCTCAACGCTTATATTGACATTCCTTTTAATTTTTTTATTTTCTAAATGCTATAATTCATAATTAAATTCCCGCCTTACCGACAGTGAGCAGATTTTTGGTCAGTCGTTTGAACAGCCGGAACATGGTCGCGTGCTTTTTGGCAAACAATATAGTACATGGAATTTTTTTTAAAAAACCTCAATTTTGTTAATCATTTTATTATCAACGTAAAGCGCAAATGGCATATTTTCTATAACAAATTATGTAGACAAAATAATTAGTCGTTAAACTTAATTATCCTGGATATGGTAGTTCCGGTTTGTGTTGTATTAATACGCTGATAAGTGTAGCGCGTGACGGATGGCATTTAAACGTACATCAATGCCAGAACTCTAAAACAGACTATATAGTGACAATGCCAGACAAATGTAAATATAAACCGGTATTTTTTAAGCATGTCAACCATGTCCAATGCACAATTTCCTCCTGTAAAAAATAAAATAAAAAGTAAAGGACTAATGACACCAGCCTGGCGCACAATTTAAGACATTAATTGAGACTAAAACAAGTTGACAAGATTCTATACATTTCAAGTCTTGTGAAAATTTTGCATTTTTTTCTAATTAAATGTCACTATGCTAACTTCATGTTTGTCAATAATGACGGTTTATGGAATAAACAGAAGCACTCTCTCTCTCTCTCTCTCTCTCGAGGTTTCTCCAGAAAAGTAACACGAAAGGTGTCTAAATAGCCAGCCGATGACATTGCAGTTAGAGCTTATGAATATTAACTCCATCGGTCGGATTTCTTTTCAAAATCGCTCAAATAGCGTGGGATTTTGTATGAAACGGAGGTACTTTTGACGGTATTAGAATACATTTAACATGTATATAGGATGTCACTGAATGGAAAATTAGAGTCATGTTATTCTACACCCAGCCTTCACCTTCCTTCTCTATATAAGGAACACCAGGCTATCATTTTATCCGAATATAATCTCAGCTTGGTACGTCGAATTTATCAACAGAAATTACCACGAAAAAATAGCTCAAAAGATTCAAAGCAAGAGATGAAACCGTATCGCTTAATCTGCTGATCCAGTATCTACAACTAAGCAAAATCACAAAAATGTATGTAAGCACTACACTTTTGCAACATGTCCATCAGGAGAGTGGGAGTCTTTTTAGCTTGTATCAAATAACATTTAATATCAATAATATACGCATGATGTAATCCACATACTAGATAACATCTAAATACTAGAAGTTCATTCGATAATGAAGCAATGTATACTTGTTGAGATTGATGTTTTGAGTTTTTTTTATAGTTATACAATGGAATGATTACCATAACCAGTCTACCATCGGCTAAAGTAGGAAATTACATACGTTTTTCTTCGTTGACTTTCACGACAAGACAAAATTTACTATGACAATGCATTTCTTATACAGCATATTAGGTATTCATTTCTTATACAGCATCGGCCCTGCAGGTAGGGGGTAAGAATTGTACCTGCTGCCCCCATTGTATGATCGTAAGAGGCGACTAAATTTGGGATCTTATCTTTTCTCTTCTTTCTGAACAACTTTCTTCTTCCTAATGTCTCCCTTGACAATGCCTCGCTTTTGGCCTTTAGTTGAGCGTTCGCCGCTGTAAGGAAGGTTTTGGGTTCTGTCCGCTAGCCGAGACATACCAGAGCCTTTAAAAATGGTAGTTGCTACTCCTGTTTAGCGCTCAGCATATTTGGAGTGGGACGACTGGTTCGCCCGTTGTCAGTATAATGTGACCGGGTGTGGTGTGCTGCTGGGTGTCTTCGGCAGTATGCTTCAGTGAGGTAGCACTATAAATCGGCAAAAGTTCCGGCCTATCCCATGGAGACGTAACACGAACATACCGCAGCCTCCCAAAACACACATACGCACTCACCACACGCATGCATGTCGCACTCACGGGAGGCCGTCCTTAAATGACCTTAGATGTTAATAGGACGTTAAACAAAATAAACCAAACCAAACCAATATACAGCATATTAGGTATTCATTTCTTATACAGCATATTAGGTATTCATTTCTTATACAGCTGTTTCTCATGTAGAAAACTCAAGGGAAATCTCCAGGGAAACTTTTCCTACAAGTATCTCGTATTTACTTTTCTCCATTTGTCACAAGACTGTCACGATATACACTGTATCATTTTACATAATTTCAAAAATTGTTAACGTAACCGAATGTTATTGCTTGTAATTATGAAATAATAAATAAGTTACAGATGATTACAAATATATACATTTATTTATTTATATACAGCTGATTAATCCTAACACACGCAAATATCCCCAAGCATACACTGTATACACAATCCTCTCACACCTGTACATTGACACTATGCACCATTAGCCAATACTATATTACACATAGAATATATATATATATTCTATATACACTACACTGTCCTATGAACAACACCTAAAACAGTCTAGCTTTCCACAATGTCACAGTTCATCATCTAACATTTGCCTCTTCATCCAACACAATGTTGTCCATGATCCTGAACAATGAGTCCATCTGCTGATCTGTAGTTCAGCTTCCGTATGTCCTCATATCCACGAAACATCACACAGATGTACCAAAAACACAGCCTGTCACAGGTCAAATCACATGACCTTAATATAAACCCTGGAATGGGTCGATACCAAAGGTTTCCATAAATTACACATCAATATGCGTGTACCATACAGGTTTCCATAAATTACACATCAATATGTGTGTACCAGACAGGTTTCCATAAATTACACATCAATATGTGTGTACCATACAGGTTTCCATCAGTAGGTAGACCACAGTAATGAAGCTCAGTATATATAGGCTTCCATAGTTTCTGACGTCGTCAGCATTCACCATATCGTAGATATGACAGCGGAAAAAGCTACAACATAATAATAACATCCTATGACTAATTGTTATTTAACAATATATACAATAAAACTTATTAAAATATAACATTCTAAACTATTTACTTTTACATTCCATAGCGTACAAACACGTACATACCTTACCGTGTAAACATACGCGAACACCCACAGTTATCGCTACATACATATTCAATACATACACATTTAAGAATAACTTTTACTAATTGTACATTTTTAATATATCTAATTACTGACTTTCTCCATAAGATATTCGTAAATAACTCACGCACACCCGATATAATACTCGTACTCACTCATACCCGTGCACGCATTCCTTACCTGTAAACAACTCGCTACCGAACACCTGACCTAAATCATATAATAGCGTTGCTATACACCAATATATCGCTTATTGTATGATAAATACAGTACAGACATATCAATAAACTAACCTAAAATAAAGTAGACTTATTAATGAACTTACCGTGATCTGTATTTCACGCTGGTAAACCCGCACACCTGTATCACACCTGTATTTGAAATCTGTTTCCCACCTGTATACATGCGCAGTCGTCTACTTCCGTACTTACCTGAGTTAACTATCGTGCATACACGCGCGATAATTCAAACTATATGTATAATATACTTACCAACAAATGTCGGTGTGTGACATATGCCCCCATTTTGAGAAATAAATTTGTAAGCAAATTCTATTTTAAACATACCACACACAGACAGCGTCTATATACATATTTACAAAAGATAACCAAAGTGTCTACTGGAATACAGTCAATGATTTCCTAGAATCATTTACTAGTCTGCTGAGGCAATCAGCACCAACATTATCCTTGCCTCTTATCGCCCGTAACACGAATCGATAAGGCTGAATTTGCAAAGACCAACGCATAAGTCGTGCATTAGTACCTTTCATCTTGTTCAGATAGATCAAGGGTTGGTGGTCAGTTTCTAGAATGAACTGCCTACCGTACAGATACTTCTGAAACTTGCTGATACCCCATACCACAGCCAAACATAATTTCTCTACTACCGCATAAGAACGTTCACTTCCTTTCAGCTTTCGGCTTGCATAGGCCACTGGGAATACAATTCCATCTTCCTCCTGAAGAAGAACTGCTCCTAGACCGTAATCCGAAGCGTCGGTCTGTAAAATGAACTCCCGATCAATATCTGCCAATCTCAATATAGGCCCCGAAGATAACATCTTCTTCAATGTCTGGAAAGCTCTTTCCTGAGGCTCTTGCCAAGTAACCTGATTCGGTTGACCTTTTCTTGTCAGATCCGTCAATGGCAATGAAATGGCCGCAAAATTGGGGATAAACTTTCGATAGAATCCTGCCATACCAATAAAAGACCGCACCTGCTTTTTAGTCTTTGGAGCTGGAACATCCATAATCGCCTTGATCTTATCTGGGTTGGGCAAAAGCTGTTGATCTCCAACAATGTGTCCAGGACATTCAAGACTTCCGTAGCCTAAGGCACACTTGGAAGGTCTTGCCGTGAGTCTCGCATCTCGTAGGCGTTCAAACAATGTCTTCAGAATGGTGACGTGTTCCTCCCATGTCTTGGTATACACAAGAATATCATCGATGAAACTCTCTATTCCAGGCAACCCATGTAGTAGTTTCCGCATGATACGACAAAATGTCGCTGGAGCATTTACCAATCCGAAAGGCATTACCAACGAACTCGAACAATCCAATTGGCGTGGAAAAGGCAGTCTTTTTCTTTCCTGATTCCGCCATTGGCATCTGCCAGTAACCTTTACTAAGATCTAATCGGGAGAAATAACGATGTCCAGACAAGCGAGCGAATATCTCCTCTGCATTTGGCATAGGCTCTGCATCGAAAATCGTTACCCGATTTAGTTGGCGATAGTCGATACAAAACCTATTGCTACCGTCTTTCTTCTTCACGATTACAACAGGCGCTGAGTATGGCGACTCAGACGGCTGGATAACCCCCATCTTCAGCATCTTCCCCACCTCCTCCTGGATAGTTGTCTTCATGTTGTAGGGAATTTTGTGACTTTTCACTCTCACCGGTGTACTTGTCAAAGTGTGGATATCATGTTCTCCAAGGTTAGTTCTTCCCGGAACGTCGGTTACTACGTCCTCAAACTCCGTCAACATTGCTTTGACCGTTGCCTTCTGAGAATATGTCAACAACTCTGCCACTAAAACATCATATATGGTCTCGGTTTGGATTGCATTTGGCGCCGTCATCGCATCCTCATTCATCTCTTCGTCGGCACTATCTCCCTCTTCCTCAATGATCGCTGCAGCCACGACTGACATAACACCTTTCTCTCCATCTACAACACAGTTACTGTCTCTTCGACATACAATCGAAGAAGATTGGCATGTATGGTCTTACTTTTCCCGTCTATGTCAACCTTGTAGTCCATAGATCCCTTCCGTTCTTCGATTGTGTAGGGTCCCTTCCACTGCATTAAAAGTTTGTTCCTCTTCGTTGGAAGCAGAACCAACACTTTTTGCCCAGCCTCCATTTTCCTCTCCTTTGCCTTCCGGTTATAATACTTCGCTTGCCGACCTTTTGCAGACTTCAACTGTTCTTGCGCAATCTTGCAAGTTTCTTCTAGTCTGTCCTTCAAATCCATGACATATTGGTACGTCGTTTTGGTGTCAGGATCCGGAACATCTTTAGTCCACAATTCCCGAAGTATCATCATCGGTCCTCGAATCTTCCTACCATACAATAGTTCGAATGGCGAAAAACCCAACGATTCCTGCATCACTTCGCGATAAGCGAACAGCAAAGCATTGATATACTTGTCCCAATCACGCGGACGCTCTGAACACATTCTGCGCAGCATCTGCTTTAGTGTCCCGTTAAATCTCTCTACAAGTCCATTGCACATTGGATGGTAGGGTGTAGTGATCAAGCGACGGATTGACAATAGCCGACTGACTTCATTCATGAGATTGGAAGTAAATTGTGCGCCTTGGTCCGTCAAAACCTCTTGAGGAATTCCTACTCGGCTATACACATCTACTAGTGCTTCGGCTACACGTTCCGTCTCTATAACTTTCAATGGCACCGCTTCAGGATAGCGGGTCGCATAATCGACGATCGTCAAAATATAGCGATTTCCGCGAACAGTTGCAGGGTCGAGAGGTCCAACTATATCAATAGCCACGCGATGGAATGGAATATCAATCAACGGCATTGATCCCAAAGGAACTTTTCCTACTCTTCCCTTTGGAAAGGTTCTCTGGCACACATCACAGGAACGACAAAACCTTGTGACATCCGCTATAAGTCCTGGCCAGAAAAATTCTGCTGTTACCCTCTCCGTAGTCCTTTTTGCACCCATGTGACCAGCCATCATTGACTCGTGTGCCAGCTGTAGCACTGTTGGTCTAAACTTAGTTGGTACACATAACTGTTTAAACAACTGACCATTGGCACTCTAAAACTCTCTGAACAATAGTCCATGGTTGATATAAAACTTTGACTGTCCACCATCGGAACGATACTTAACTGACCCTTCTTTAGCCAAGTTCCCAATACTTCTGCAAACTGTCATCATTTTCCTGAGCTGACTTTATATCTGCTGGTGATCCCAAATCTGAAACAGCCTTGGGTACTTGAGTGATCGATATGGACGGTTTTCCCTCTCCTTCTGGGCTCTTGTCTGCACCGCACTCGCACTCTTCACATCACTATTCCAACCTGGGTCTGGGTTATCGGCTGGTCTAACACCCTCGATATTCCCTAGTATAATGTCATACACAGGACTCTGCATACACCAAGCACGCACGGTTCCACTGTAGTAAGGTGTTTGTACAACAACATTAGCTACTGGTACACTTATCCTTTGTCCATTTGCCAGAATGCAAATCTGTATTTCACCAGTTAAATCGGTCTCCTGTACGAAAGAGTTCCTAATGATCACACCAGAACAACCGGTATCTCTCAACACATCCACATCCTTACCGCCTATTCGTCCCTTAACGACAGGCATACAAACGCTTGTATCACAGGAAGTAGTAACTAGATTTGGATCAGACTGCATACTGGAATTCTTTCCTCTACCTTTCTGACTCGTCTTCGAGGAAACACAATGAACTTCACCCTTCTTTGTCTTACGCGGACAGTTGTAGGACAGATGATCCGGTTTCTTGCATATGAAGCAATGCTTTCCCGAACTTCCGGAGCGCTGTTTGTCCTTGTCCTCTGTAGACGTCCCAAACGCTTTACTTGACTGGTGATGTCCTTCCTTACTGGAGCTGTTTTGCGACAACTTCTGTCCACCTGTTCGAGGCTTCAATAAACTACTTGCGTCACCTCTGGCTTCAGCATATTGGTCCGCTAGCTTAGCCATTTCCTTTACCGAAGAAGGAACACGTTCCTTAAGAAACAATGTTAAATCATTTCCACACGCACAAACAAATTGGTCACGAAGCATCAAATCCTTCAGCTCATCAGACGACTTCCCTGATCCGGCCATCTCCATCCATCGAAGAAAATAGCTCTCTAGTCGCACAGCAAACTGACTGAATGTTTCACCTTTCTCTGGTCTGCCCTCTCTAAATCGTCTACGGAATCCATATTCTGTCATCTCAAATCGTTTTAAAAGAGCATTCTTAAGTACATCATAATCCATACTTTGATCAACTGGTAACCTGGTAAATACATCCAGGGCCTTACCTTTCAAAAGCACGCTCAGGTTCGGAGCCCATTGAGTAGCTTTATCCCATTTTTGTGTAGTAGCAAATCGTTGAAATCGCTGAAGATATGAATCGATGTTATCCCTACCTTCCTCGAAAGAAGGGAGTTTTGGTCCTCTAACAACACAAGGGGTCTGGCTGTCTCGTCTCTGACTTCCGGAGTGCAATAACTCCATCTGACGCATATGGTCATTACTTGCCCTCACTTCACGATCCCGTTCCAAGTCAGACTGCATCTTCAACATCTCTATCTCATGAACTCTCTCAGCCTCAGCTTTCTTAAGTTCTCTCTCACGTTCTCTCTCATCACGTTCTTTAGCCTACTCACTAAACACAAATTTCCGCAACTCCTGTTCTGTCAAACCCATATTAGTGCCTATGTCCGTCAATTCTGTAAGCGACGTCATGTTTGCAAAAATGACAGCACAAAACAAAAGTAACTCTAGTTTCTCACAACTACGCAAAATATTCATATATGCAATATTTGTAGTAGTCAACAATATTTACAAAATCTGAAACAGAAAATCCAGTAAAGTGCATTCCACAGTACCATCACAACTGCAAGCGTAATACTAAAGTTAAATAAAAATGCACTTACCTTAAATTCAGTGAACGCATTTTCTTCCGCTAATGAAAATTGGTGAGCTTCCAGAATTAAGTCTATGTTTATGGTAAACTACTCTACGATGAAAGTTTAATACTTACACAATACATGTAGTAGATGTTCACTATTGCACAATCAAGTACTCACAACAAAAGCGACTGGTCCAAACCAATCATCCAGTATCCTCCAACCATGCAGCTAATCATACAGCAATAACAAACCACACCACAAGCAATACAAATCCCACCGCTGCCACCAAAATTTGTTAACATTATTTATTCACTATTTATTGACGGACAAATGAATTACTTGCATTATCAAAACATATTGTGCGTCTAATGCCATTCCTATAGCAGATTCTCCAGATAATATTTTTCAATGGAAAATCTCGATGACTTTTGAAACTCCCTTTGTTTTAAGAGTAATGTTTGTAATATTTTAAATTCTTTTTCAGTGAAAGTGTTGATTCTGTATTGTGTTTTTTCCTAATTTGTCTCAGTTTTTCCTTTTTGTCCGCTTTTGTCCTTATTTCTACTCGTCTGTCCTTATTTCGAACGAATTTTTATAAAAGGATGCATTTTGAATTTTTTTTTTCTAAAATGTATTTTGTTGATAAAGGTTGGTTTTTAGAACTATTTATGTAAAAGGATTTAGTTGAAACAAATAGAAATATCAACAAAACTTCTGTATCATGTTTGATTCTCATTTATTCTCATTTTGTCCTCGTTTGACTTTATTTGTCCTCATTTCAGCACCAATTTGGGCTCAATTCTGGGAGGTTCCTTGGTGAGTTGATGTCCTCTTCAAGTGCGATAAAGAAAACCACCCTCAGCACTATGTTCAACATGACAAAGTCACCTTCAAAACCTGCACACCTTCAACCTTAAAAAGGTCAAGGTAATGTCGTCACAGTGGGTCTATACGGCGTATCATACATGTCATTGGCACTCTAAACAAAATGCAAGAACTTATTGTAAATGTTGAAATATAAAATATTTTATTTATAAAACCAAACACAATGTAACAAACATAACATAGTCCGTATACATCATTGGTATTCATATTGGTACGGTGTACCAACACACGTGGTTTACACATTTGATATGTAAATATCTTATCACAGAATATCAAGCTAAATTTAACAAGGTGCTCAATGGTATATAACAATGTAAAGAACCCGTTAGAAAACAGATCCATAACGAACAGAACACGCATATGCAAATTCATTTACACTAATTCAGTCAAAAAAACAAACGGACAAACTGGGATTGATACGGCAAAATGTTGCATACATCGATAAAAACAAGTTGAAAGGCAAACCCCGTGGGGACATATAATCATTTTGACAACATTCAACAACAGTCCGGATCATGTCTGGCGTCGATTAACGTTTCTAAAGAACAGACTGACAACAAGTGACAACAGACACAAGTACAGACTGACCACAAGTAACAACAGACACAAGTACAGACTGACCACAGCTAATAACAGACACAAGTTCAGACTGACCACAGCTAATAACAGGCACAAGTACAGACTGACCACAGCTAATAACAGACACAAGTACAGACTGACCACAGCTAATAACAGGCACAAGTACAGAGTGACCACAGCTAATAACAGACACAAGTACAGAGTGACCACAGCTAATAACAGGCACAAGTACAGAGTTACCACAGCTAATAACAGACACTAGTACAGACTGACCACAGCTAATAACAGGCACAAGTACAGGGTGACCACAGCAAATAACAGACACAAGTACAGAGTGACCAAAGCTAATAACAGACACAAGTACAGACTGACCACAGGTAAAAACAGACACTAGTACAGACTGACCACAGCTAATAACAGGCACAAGTACAGAGTGACCACAGCTAATAACAGACACAAGTACAGACTGACCACAGTTAAAAACAGACACTAGTACAGACTGACCACAGCTAATAACAGGCACAAGTACAGACTGACCACAGCTAATAACAGACACAAGTACAGAGTGACCACAGCTAATAACAGACACAAGTACAGAGTGACCACAGCTAAAAACAGACACTAGTACAGACTGACCACAGCTAATAACAGACACAAGTACAGACTGACCAAAGCTAATAACAGGCACAAGTACAGACTGACCACAGCTAATAACAGACACAAGTACAGACTGACCACAAGTAACAACAGACACAAGTACAGACTGATCACAAGTAAACACAGACACTAGTACAGACTGACCACAGCTAACAACAGACACAAGTACAGACTGACCACAGCTAATAACAAACGAAAGTACAGACTGACCACATCTTACAACAGACAAAAGCACAGACTGACCACAGCTGATTAGAGACAACTGCAGTACTCGAACATAAACACGAAGGTTTATGAGGTGACATGACTTTTCCACCTCGAGTAAAAAAACACTTAAACTTAGCACGGTACATTTTTGTGTTGACATATACTGCGTTATCAAGTTTCTACAATGCTTAGTGCAACATAACTACATGTATACCATAAAGTGTAATATGCTTTACAGCCAGTTCTGTTTCAGTGATTTTGAGATTTTTACCTTTTAACATTTCAGTTTTGGTTTGATGAGTTTCTCTCTGTGAACGTCTATCTGATCTTGTGTTCTTTGGACCAAAATGTCTCATATTGCTGATGGGCAGGAAAACAATAGAATCAAAAAATTCATAAATAAGATCAAACAAGAGCTGTTAGAGGACAACATAACTCGTCTCGCAAATGTTTGTCAATAAATAGTTGAAATATATATATATTAGTATTGTTTCGCAAATTGCATTAATAATATTTATATTGTTTACTTGATTAGATTGTGTTTTGTGTATTCATGCAATTTTCAAAACCATACCAATTTTTATATATATGTAAATTATTTGTTGACAAACATTCGGGAGTCAAGCTATGCTGTTGTAGATTGAATAAATATATTAAATAATTGCTTTTGGGCCTAAATCTTTTTTGATAAAATATTATCCTAATGAGAGTTGTCTCCCTTGAAAAATGTGGACCGGTATAAATTGTCTAATGTAAGCGTTTTCACATTGTTCTTTTTTTTGCAGTTTTACTCCAAGAAGGGAAAGTGTAACTCCAGGGGGACTCTATTGCCAAATATCAGCACCCTAGTACAAGTATAAAGTGATGTATTAAAAGCTTTTAACACTTGCACCAAAAACTTATCGCATAAATATTCTAAGTCCAAAAATTTGAAAAATCTGGGTTTTTTCAACAAAATCTTTAAGTTTAACTCCAGCAGGAAATAGTTTAACTCTAGTTGGACTCTATTGCCAAATATCAGCACCCTAGTAAAATTATAAAGTGATGTACCAATACTTTTCAACACTTGAACCAAACACTTAACGCAAAAAATTTCAAAAATCAGTTTTTTCCCCAAAGAAATCTTTTAGTTTAACTCCGTCAGGTGATAGTTTAACCCCCAGAGGAACCATATTACCATACATTACTATGCCTTTCAACACTTGTACCAACAACTTAACATTTCAAAAACCGACGCCGGAGTGACAACATAAGCACTCACTCTTATCCGAAGAGACGAGCTAAAAAAATATAATACACCTACTTTATATATAAAATATTGTCAAAATCAAAAAATATGTACAAGCTGCAATGTTTAAAAACATCTTCACGCCGTACTCTATTAATAAAAACACGTATTTAAACTTCAGTTATATAGCAACTATTCCTAAATTTACATCACGTGACATTGTATATGTTACAGAGGTCATAATTTGTATACACGGATCGGCCCGAGGACTTGACACATATATTATCTAATCGGCAGATCCTTTAATTTGTTGGACGGTGTCCGTGTTGGAGTGTCCATGTTTATATAAATAATAAACCACGCATGTAAAACAATAACGTTACATGATACATTCTAATAAATCAATACCCAACTTAGAATGGAAGATTCGAGGAAAACAAACACTGAACCAACTCAACGTTGATGATATTTGCACCCTCATCCCTCCATCTTAAATCCCACTTTCAATATCAATATCATACACGAAATTAATGAACAAGACTTTCTGATATAGGATTTTATGTAAACAGGATGGTCGTTTTGATTCACGCGTTGGTGAGGCTATAATTCCGTGGATAAAACGGACACAATGTATTAATAACGTCTAACTGAATAAAGGAGCACGTGATACGGGAATGGAAGAACGTGGAACTGGAATAGAAGCACGTAAAACGGAATAAATGAACGTGGAACGGGGATCGAAGCACGTGTATCTGAATGGAAACACGTGGAACGGGAATAGAAACTCACGTGGTACCGGAATTGTAGAATGTATAATCGGAATGGAGGCACGTGGAACGGGAATGGAAGCACGTGGAACGGGAATGGAGGCACGTGGAACAGGAATGGAAGCACGTGGAACGGGAATGGAAGCCCATCAATGTTAAAGAATCGTTTATAGTCTTAAGCATCAACGTCGCTCTGCCACAGGTCACAATTCATGTTGTTCTACACTTGTATTTGTGTAGATGGAGAGTATGGTCACGTGTCCTATGAAGTAATATGCACCAATACTGCTTAGAATGTAACGATATCACAGATTTTACATAACACAGGGCAGACGGAGTCCAAGTCAATGTCGCCTGCTTAATGAGGCAGGTGTATTGTCATTTTGTCCTGCGAGGTGAGTTTTCATCCATCTTTGAATTGAGACAGGTACATGTCCGTCACTTAAGCATGTGTCCTTCAGTCCAATGAGGGTTACCTCTGCGCCCTATTGTTTCCACATATACACGTCATAACACACATACCCAAGCACGCTGCGCCACAGAATATGTAAAACGAGGTGATGCTCCAATAGGCGAAGTAGTACAATGTTGGGTGACAGTAGAGCGCCGAGGCAGGGTCTGACACCCACACAGTATGTGCCCCGTATACCCAGCGGTTACCTACAACAAACAATCACGTATCATGTAAGTGACCGTAGTCGATACTCTCACCCCCTTTAGTAAGTTGTTTAAATGTCTTTGTGTTTACGGTTATGTGAAGGTTTGAAAGAGATATGCATATGCGGATGTACCAACAAGTATGGTAGCAGTGTACAATAAAAATGCCCAATTCTGAAAAAATAAGGCACATGTTTTAGATATGTAAACATTGCCAGTTAACCCTACATATTACCTCTAATAAAGTATATATTTGTTATCTGTACAACATTTGCAATTTTAATACAGCTCTCAAGGATAAGTAAACTTATTTTTGCTATATTTTTTAGAGCTGTGAATACTATGGAAACAACTTAGAAATAGCTTAAAAATTGCAAAATATCATATTTGACCCAAAATGACACAATTCTCTACACAATATTTTTCTATCCCAAAGACAGAATCAATCTTGTTTTGACATATGTTGTACATTAAGTTTTCCCGCTATCTTACCTTGATTATGAGCCTCCATTTTTCGCTGTAGTCAGAACTAAATTTCCTGTGTTAACACATTTTCGGAAAATCCGGAAACTTAAAATCCGGAACCATTTATTTATTTTAGTTTTAACAAATGTGATGCCTGTATGTACTTCTTCATAATGAATATACCAATTATAGTGTACATTTATTTATTTTTAAATTTTTTATGCATATCATGATACAGGAGTTAGTTGCGTAGCAAAAAAAATCGCCCATGGCCAGGCTGTCCTACTGTAGTGTGCTACCTATGCTTGTATACTTGGATTTCATAATTGCCAATTTTGTGTCCTTGTCTCGAATGACTCCCTCACAGTATAATGCGTCACTAATAGTATAATGAGACTTACCAAGTATAAACCACACCAAGAGGAAGATGTTGAGGATTTGGTCAAACCCGTTGGTCTGGCTGTTGCGTTGATCCTCATTCTGCCGGTCATGGATGTTCTGACAGACGATGGATAGAAACTTAACAAGACATACAGCTCCGATTACAACCAAATACACAGGTACATATTTAGCCACGGGACATTCGTCCATGTACATCGAACCTGAAAGGTAAGCAACGTGTACAGTAAGCGATTTGTCGAAATTCGCATTGATAACTAGGATGGCAGGGAAAGTATTTAAAAGTACGACATATCGTTGCGTTCATACCGTCATAAACACACAAGTAAAGTCTGCTCATTTTGTAACATAAACACACAAGTAAAGTCTGCTCATTTTGTAACATAAACACACAAGTAAAGTCTGCTGTTATGTTTACATTTTAATAATCTTAATAATCAACTAGTATATTATGAGCCAACAAAAACCGCATTACACATAGCGGCCATTTAAAACGTGAGTCGCAACATTGCCAGATATATATGTCTTTGTTCAGGTGCAATGCTGTCCATTAACACCATCCATCATTTTGTAACATAACATAAGTTTTCAAAATAAAATGATAATAATAATACATTTCCTTGCGTCGTGTATCAGCCTGCATTCATTGTATCTTCAGGTCTACGGTACGGATGCTGCTCATACTTTCATTGGGAGAAAGTGATCAAACAAATAATGCTTGTTTCAATTTGTGGTTAATTTTTGTGGCCCGTTTGAGATATTTTTCAGTGCAGAAAGAGTTTAGTTTTACGATGTAAGAGGTAGACTTCATCTTCCTGTTGATATTGAACAGAGTTTAAAACTATGTCTCGGAGTCGTTTCAAAGTATGTGTTTACTTTTAATCTCAATGCGGCTTATATGTGATCACTATAGTTACTGCCGTGTTAAAATGATTTTTGTTGTTTCCATACCGATAATAGACCCAGCTGTACATGCAACAAACAACACCAAGGGAGACAACTCCTACTCACTTATTCATATAAGGTAATATATGCCTGCGGTTCGGTTTGTCTTATTGGTTTGGTACGGAGATCACCGAACGTTCTGGGCTAATCATATTGGTCTCGTACACAACACGTGCGGTACGTGTACGCTGTACGCGGGTACCTGGGTTATTTTCTAGCCGCCTTTCTAGTGCGACGGATGTTTAGTTTGTTGAAATTTTGGTAAATTTTATGCGAATGTACGTATACATCACATTTTGGCAGGAGCCGTGGTTAGGCGTAGGGTGGACATTGTAGAGTGATCCCAGCATTTTTGAAGTTTCGAGTATTTAGGGCTGGTGCACCTCCTGATTTTGCCTGTTTTTACAAGTTATTTTTCAGGTTCGGGAGGCTCGCTCGGCTTCTTATTCTCTACAATATCGCACTTGCTTCGTTTTGTTTTCGTATACACGTAAATAGGTATGAGAAACGGGATATCATATTCATAGTTCAATGTACATATACGTATGGGGAGAGTATTGACAATTTAACGTTTATTAATGAATGTTATATGTTTCGATTGATTAAACTATAGCGCACGGCGGGCTAGCTGGCATTCTGACGTTTGTGTCGTGTTGCTTTGATGATGTAGTACAGATTAGACGTCATAACAACATTGGCTTCTGGACATATTCCATGAATGTCTAGAAAGCGAATGTTGTTATGATCTCATGAATGTTAAAACAAGTTTCATTCCTTATATTTATTTTAAAGTTTAAACATATTTTATTGCACAAAGTTTAAAAAAGGATTGGGCACAAGTTATTGCAACTAAAATAACCCGCAATAATGAAATAACGAGAGTAAAACCGCAGTCAATTCCTAATATCTATTGCTAGTTGTAATGAAATTTTGAACATATAAGAATATTTCTTAATTAGAATCAAACGACAAATCTTCACTACCGAATAAAATTAAATCTATATCACAAGTTATTTATAAATTCATATTATTGCAAAAGGACATTTCTCTCATTATTATATAGGTTACATTGGAAGAAACACGATAAACATTTACATAGATATGTCCACATGTACAGCTAGGGGTTTCCACAAGGTTTACCCGCAATACGTTATAGTTTAGAGAACTAGACTGGTATCTAAGCTTTGTATGTATAACATTTTATTTGCGGTCCCGAATGCCAAAATAGGAAGAAGATATGTCATCGGGTTTCATGGCTCTTTAAAAAAATCAACGAGATTGATGATTTAGCAGAACTTCCGATGTTATTCCAACAACGGACTGTAGAAGGTAAAAAGGAAGAGTAAGGTAATGATAGTCTAAAAAAGGGATTCTAAAGTTATCTCTATTTCTTAGAGAATAGCCAACTTGATCATGTACTGTGAAAGGAAGTAAGGAAGAAAGATAGTCGGGTGTTTGGTGAGTACGCATGCTATAAAAGAGTTGTAGCTTTTTTTCTTTTCCTCCTGGTAGATAATGTTTCTAACTCCGTTTCATATTATAAAAAAATATGTACTGGTATAAGATGGGAGGCCCGTTATGATTCTAGAAGCTTCACGTTGCGTTTTTTTTTTCTAATTTTACAAATTCAGAAATAGAGCAACCATCACAGACCTCATATGCATATTCTAATATGGGTAGAATGAAAGTGCGGTATATCCTGAAAAGAGCGTCACGTTTTAATGAAAATTTCAACTTCTTAAGACATTTATTTTCTTCATTACTGAAGAATATATTGCTTCCCCCTGACCCCCTCTATTTGACACTGGAACTGAAAACAACGCCTAACTGTTTATGACGATCTGTAAAATCTAAACTGTTACCGTTAAATTTTAATTCAATTAATTCATCAACATTACTTCTATTTGATATAAAAAGAACAACAGTTTTATCGGGATTTAAGGTTACAAGCCACGTTTTTGCCCACCTATTCAAGGTCTTTGTTTAATATACACTGTAGTTTGAATTTCAAGGCAGGACAGGGAAGAGTACTGAGTGTTTTCATTATGATTATTTTTCATTTCATCTAATTAAAAAAAATTAATAATCATAATGTGAATATATTTTTATTTTATCTAAGAGTTGATATGACCAACACAGACACTTAGCCCTTGATACGATTGATCGCTACCAGGAAACTGAATATGTGTTTGTGTGTGTATGATGGTGTGTATGTATGTGTGTCTGTGTGTGTATGATGGTGTGTATGTATGTGTGTCTGTGTGTGTATGATGGTGTGTATGTATGTGTGTCTGTGTGTGTATGATGGTGTGTATGTATGTGTGTCTGTGTGTGTATGATGGTGTGTATGTATGTGTGTCTGTGTGTGTATGATGGTGTGTATGTATGTGTGTCTGTGTGTGTATGATGGTGTGAAAATCATAGGTCGGTGTGCTCGTATCTGGGCTATTGTTGATTATAACTTGACATGATATGTGATTTTAAGTGAATTCTGCTGTTTTGAACATACACACAACAAATCCATGCAATATCTTTAATGTGTAATATCAGAGATGTATGAATGTTCTTGGAATTGACAAAATTAGCATATTCTTTTTAAAGTTAGAAGTTGAATTGATCCAGCCAATTATTTTTAATCAGAATAGCAATTTATGTAACCATAACCCCTCGATTTTGAAGTATGAATACCCATTTTTTCTAGATTTAACACTTAATATAAAAAGTTCTGCTGTCAAACTTTTTATGATATTTTGCAGATCAAATGAGAAAAGGTTTTTCTTTCTAAACCCGACACAAAAATGTGTGGTTAGCGTGATTACCTTTTTGTCCTGAAGTAATATCTATTATTTTTCAGTTTTTCGGGAAAATATTTTTAAGTGTTCCAGTTACACTAAAATGTGAAAGTAAAATACAAAATCTGTGTGATTTTCCACTTTGTTGTTTGCTATTGTCATTGTATTGAAAATTGTTTTACAGCAAAAATGAATTAGAAACATTCAAAATTGCCAACACAATTATAGTTCTAGATGAAAACAGTTAAGTCCAAAAATTAGAAGTTTGAGCCTTGCACAAAATGAAAGAAACAGCAATTTTCAAAATGACTGCCAAATAAATCATGTTTTAAAGTTATTATAAAAACCAATCTACTTACATGAGAAGTCTGGAATTTTGACACATTTTTCAGATATAATCTTGCTATAAAATTGCCATGTTTTTTGTTATTCATAAAACGTGATTGAACCTTCAGAAGAGCAGATCCTTAAATCATATTTCAATTCAGCTTCTTCCACACTTAACACTGTAAACCCGCTTTATAACGACTCCCATTTAAACAGTAAAACATCGTTATAACGAACCATGTTACACAGTATAACCTCGATATAACGAGTCTTGCTTATATATCACAGTGTACACTCGATTTAACGACTATGTTTAATTCGATATAAAGGCACACGTGTATATAGTACAGTAAGACCTCGATATTACGGGTCATGTTTAACTCGATTTAACGACCCATGTTTGTATACTACAGTAAAATCTCCATATAACAATAGCCAAAAGTTGCATTTTTATTCTGTTCTAAGATTTTAAAGTTTAATTTTTCTTCTTGAATAGGACCATTTCGGTTAATATTGTTTCAATATCATGTTGGAATTCCGTCCTCGTATCTCCTTACCTATGACTATTTCTGCGATTGGTAGTGCGGAGAGGACAGCCAGAACAATCATACAGAAGGCTGAAAAACAGAATAAGTACATTTCACCGCTATAAACTCTGATAGTAATAGATATTCTAGGGGCTGGGTAATTATTGACTATGTATAATATGGAACAAATGTTTAGGTTACTGGTTATTCCATGTAAAATATTCCTGGCATGATCAACAGGTATTTTATAATACATAATAAAGATACAAAAGCCGTGACAGTTAGAACATACATATATCGGAAGTAAATATACAGCTGCAGTGACAGTTGGTATCTCCATGTACCGGAAGTAAATATACAGCTGCAGTGACAGTTGGTAGCTCCATGTACCGGAAGTAAATATACAAATGTAGTGACAGTTGGTATCTCCATGTACCGGAAGTAAATATACAGCTGTAGTGACAGTTGGTATCTCCATGTACCGGAAGTAAATATACAGCTGCAGTGACAGTTGGTATTTCCATGTACCGGAAGTAAATATACAGCTGCAGTGACAGTTGGTATCTCCATGTACCGGAAGTAAATATACAAATGTAGTGACAGTTGGTATCTCCATATACCGGAAGTAAATATACAAATGTAGTGACAGTTGGTATCTCCATGTACCGGAAGTAAATATACAGCTGCAGTGACAGTTGGTTTGTTTTGTTTAACGTCCTACTAACAGCCAGGGTCATTTAAGGACGTGCTAGGTTTTGGAGGCGGAGGAAAGCCGGAGTACCCGGAGAAAAACCACCGGCCTACGGTCAGTACCTGGCAACTGCCCCACGTAGGTTTCGAACTTGCAACCGGAAGTAAATAAACAGCTGCAGTGACAGTTGGTTCCTACATGTACCCGAAGTAAATATACCAATGCAATGACAGTTAGTACATCCATGTACCGGAAGAACATACAGTTAGTAAAACTGTGTACCGGAAATACAGTAAATACAGTAAAAGTTACAACCTACAATATTTGTAAACATACTTACATCTTGGACAAATCAATATTGATGTTATTTTGTACATATTTTTTTCAATAGTAAAATAGTTACCTGATCTAATAACAAAAATTACCCACCTGAGCTAAGAATCACTTTACACAATGAACTGCAGAAAACGAAAGTGGAGCTGGACGACTGCTGGGCAGCCTTTACACGGCCGAACAGGGACTCGTATGACGGAGGCGATTCTAAAAATAATAAACAGTACATTATACAATCTAATAGCCCTCAGGACCGCCGTGGGTTACATTACAGGATAGGAAAGGCCAACGTTCACCAAGTACACGTATACAGAATTCTAAATGCATCTCTCCCAATTTCGTCAAGGTTCGGAACCAAACAGGTCGATTCCGAACGATGATGGAATTTAAAGATATGATGTGATTTGGATTCAACGGGAATGGACCAGGTAGTTTGAGCCACGTGACCTAGTAGCCCGAAGGTTTCTCATGTTTTATCGACCTTTAAAAAATCTGATATTGACGGACTTTCATGTACATCACAACTCCTGTCAATGGGCTCATATACCAGATGCTATTTTAAATAGCTGATAAATCAGCAGAAACCTTCGGATTAGTGACCTAACTGCTCGGCCACGTGACATAAACATGTGACGTGACCTTCACTCCCCATACCTATGCATGAGACCTGCTCGACCTGGCCTCACGACACATGTGACTCACCTGACCCAGGTTCACGCTGGTACTCCGGTAAGGGTGGAAGAATATCAATGGTCGCCACCACCTGTATGCCTGAAAGTCCCAACAATATGGATATATAAATAAACAAATCAATAGACAAGAAATAGGTCATGTGATCAGAAATAAAACGTCGTATCGGCCATATTTCCCCAATACGGAGTCTCACTTAATTAGCCTACTACGAGCGTCATCTATTAGCTATAGTCAGACTGTTCCGTCTTATAAGATTACATATGCGTATAAACAACAGCCAATCACTACCGTGCTTCCAAATGGTGACGCATGTGCAAACGAGGTCTAGTTACTGTAGTCGGACCAAGAGGTTGAGCTAAGTCGACTAGACATGCGCATCGTAACCTCTTGTTTCTTTATACATGCGCATTACATGTAACCACAGTCAGTTCGCGTCTACAATAACTAGACCATAGTCACTATAGTAGACTACAGGAGGAGGCAGGCCGTTATCATAGACTGGGGCACCAGCCTTAGTACCAATTATGTATCATCGAAGTCAAGCCAAGCGAGAGTAGTAAAATACGGCAGGTAAACCAGTCTTGCATTTGTTTATACATTATATTCCTGTGAGGGAATAAAAACGAGATCAGATAACTCAGGTCTACGTTAACGTTAAAAAGTTACCAACTTAGCCGAGACTGTCAAAGTACATAGTATATCAGTTCACTTCAATACTGATAGCGATTACTGTTCTATTAAAAGTTATTTTAAAAAGATAATTGCACAACACAATGAACATTTCGTTTAAATTCGGTATCTGAATGTGTTTACTGTATACATGGCAGGAGTTGTCGTGGGTAGATCATACCTCCATTATGTTCCTCTCGACGTTCTTGGGAGAATGGTAGACCAACAGGTTCATCTTGGAAGATAGAAAAAACAATAGATAACAAGAAGCATCAAACATATAACACATGTCATATATACAGTAGACGGCCATATCGTCGGCCTCGACGGAGTCTTCTTTTCGTTTTACTTGAGACCCGTGGAAAACAGTCAGTTTGACATGAATATTCATACTTATTTAACGGAACTTTTCTTCGCTTGGCAAATGGAAACGGAATACTGAGATGACCGCGCTCGTTTGTCGGCATGGTTTGAAGAAGGTGTTTACATTAAGGATGCTATACCTCCGACAGAGTGTAAACATTATTATTATTTTGACAATAAATGGCATTTAGTCCATATACGAAAAAAAATATATAACGTCAAAAAGTGTCGCCATGAAGCCAAATTACGAACTTCTGAATATCCCTGTCTATGAAAGAGGCCAACATTATAATCTCCTTTACATACACGTGACCTTGATCGCAGTGCATTCTGGAAGAGATTTACATACAGCAGAAAACAAATATGGTAGAAATCAGTTTGGCAAATACTGCCTGTTGCCTATCATAACTACAAATTTGAAATCCTGAGGTTTTAAGGCAAAAATAAAATAAAAACAAAATAAACATTTTAATATTATCCATCGCGAAATATCACGATTCTCTGCATGCTGCCACCCTCGAACTGAAAAGCTTCTTATATTAGCTTTACCAACTTCGGCCACATTTCGCTGGATTGATACAAATGTGGTTTATCCATATGTCTAAGAAGGTGAACGATAAATTGTCAATCTGCAATCAATACATATCACAAAAGAAATCTTAACCATTGATTTAATCGCATCATAAGCTCACAGTTCTCAGTAAAGAATACAACAGCCCGAACGTTACTCTACGTACGTGTGTACGTTACACACTTGCCTCTCCAACAAAAACTATGCCATTTCCGCATGTGTTCCGATTCAATTGTCGTTTTTTATATATAATTCCACCTATCTATGCAGTCTCCGATTGAAATTATTCCCTTTATTCGTTTTATAATCTAATTTACGCTTAATTCCTTCTTTTATGGAGTTGTTAACACTGGCTGCCATCCTAGCTTCTTAGTGCGATCGTCAATTCTGTTTGTGTTTCTGTTTTTCGCGCATGCGCAATCAGTATTTCATTAAATATGGAGGCGGAGCGATTTAGAATTTTTTCGGGACGCAATTAATTATTATCATTTTTTTATTCTAAAGATAAATAAGAAAGCGACAATTTCAGAGGGTAGTTATAGTGTAAAGTGTGTAGCTTTTATTGTTGAAGAAAAATACATATGAGTCTATTCGTGTTTTTAGTTGATTAATAATCCTATTTGTAGGAGGTGTAACACCTTTAACTTGAAGCATATACTCAGTTATTTTTTTTATATAATTTGTTACATCGAGGGCAATGATATGCTAATGATATACTTTGATACAATGTAATATGTCACTTTTCACATAAATACAACTGGATCAAGGTAGATAAGTCTTCTGTGATATCAGCAATACGTTTGACCGAGTTTGACATCGATACCTCCTTTCTAAAATAAGATTATTCGGTATCACAGGAAATCTTTCTGCCTGGGTTCTCAAACTACTTACCCAATCGCTATCAACGTGTCGTTATAAATGGTAAACAATCCTACTTAGTATAAATCACAGCAGGAATTTCCCAGGGATCAATCTTAGGTCCATTCCTATCTTTAATATTCATAAACGCCACTGCTCAAGATACTAATTGCACTATAAAACTATTTGCTGACGAAACTTCTCTATTTGTCGAAGTGGATCGCCGAATCTGACTGCAAACAGTTGTATGACAATCTAACGAAAATTCACGGGTGGTATAAGACATGGCTTGTTAATTTTAACCCTGACAAAACTGTAACAATGACTGTAAGCAAGAAACCTGATAAACCGATTCACCATCTTTACTTATGAACAACATTTCATTAACAAAACACCTCAGTATCACTATCTCAGCTAACGGAAGTTGAACTGACCATATACAATATACTATTAGCAAAGCCTCTATAAACTGGGGGCTGCGGTGGCCGAGTGGTTAAGGTGTACAGACACTTTAACACTAGCCCTCCACCACTGGGTTGCGAGTTCGAAACCTACGTGGGGCAGTTGCCAGGTACTGACCGTAGGCCGGTGTTTTTTCTCCGGATACTCCGGTTTTCCTCCACCATCAAAACCCGGCATGTTCTTAAATGACCCTGGCTGTTAATAGGACGTTAAACAAAAACAAACCAAACCTCTAAAAACTGCTTAGGGATCTTAAAATTAGTATTGAGAGGAAGTGTCTTCTAACAATATTCTTTACATTGATCCAATTTAATTAAAATTTAGATGGTCATTCTCACACGTTCTGATGACCTTTGAGATGTGTATATTTCACCTTCAGGACGAATTGTTAATTTGTTGATGTCCTCGAAGCAAACCATTTCGGTACAGCATGTACATATACCTATATGTTTTGTGGGACGAAATGACTTGAAATAAATTGACAGATTATGCAAGTTATGCACTCTAGTCATGCTAATTCGGACATACAAAATTAAATTCCAAGATTCTGGCTTGATTTGCTAATCAAAAAGGTCACCCTGACGTGATCCCTTATGGGATGTTGTTAGATGTGCATGTTACGTAGTGAGAATGACCATCTAGATTTTAATTAGATTGACATTGATCAGACTTCTGTTTAGAGTACTGCGTTATTGTATAGGACAACATATCCTAATGCCAAAGACAGATCCTTGAAAATATACAACTCGAATCAGCTAGAATCTTGACAAGTCATGATAGGCTATATGTAGAAACCGGTCGGGACCCCCTTTTGTAATAAGGAAACACGTTAAACTTTTCATCAGATTGTTCGTGGTCAGTGCCCTTCTTACCTAACCAACGCCCTTCCTACCTAACTAACACCCTTCTTACCTAACTAACACCCTTCTTACCTAACTAACGCCCTTCTTACCTAACTAACACCCTTCTTACCTAACTAACACCCTTCTTACCTAACCAACGCCCTTCTTACCTAACTAACGCCCTTCTTACCTAACTAACGTCCTTCTTACCTAACTAACGCCCTTCTTACCTAACTAACGCCCTTCTTACCTAACTAACGCCCTTCTTACCTAACCAACGCCCTTCTTACCTAACTAACACCCTTCTTACCTAACTAACGCCCTTCTTACCTAACTAACACCCTTCTTACCTAACTAACGCCCTTCTTACCTAACTAACTCTCTTCTTACCTAACCAACGCCCTTCTTACCTAACCAACGCCCTTCTTACCTAACCAACGTTCTACCTGCTCGTCACACCAATATACATTCCCATAATACCTGAAGAGCTTACAATTTTTATCAAGTAAATTGTCGAACTAATCTCTATGATGATTCTTTCCTGCCCTCATCAGCTGATTTATGGAACTTACTTCCCGATATAGAACACAATCCTTCAATTACCTTAAAGTTGCCGGTGCTAATACACACGACCAGATCCATCATGCACGACTTCGGATGAACTACAGCTCCTTAGATAGTCACTTGTACTCACATAACATAGTTAATAGCCCTATATGTTCTTTTAGTCGGTCTATTGAAACTACCGAGCAATTCCTCCTACTGACTACCAGTAGATAAGAATTCAATAGTTTAGGAGCCGTCATCCTAATTATAATGTTAATACCTTGCTATATGGTTCAGATATGTCAGTACAGTACAATGGAACATTTTTGATTGTGTTCAAAACTGTACTCGTCAATCTAAGCGCCTTGCCTTTATCTGCAGTATTGTTTGTATACGTTCTCCTTTTAACAGCAGGTGCAGCCCTAATGGCTCGCCATATGTTGTATATTATTATGCAACCAGCGGTTGGTCCTAAAATGAAGAAATATCCCCAGCATTATCCATTTCTAAACCCTTGCACCCTTTCTGTTTCTTCCCCCTACACATGTTATATATTTGATACATGTAAAATTGTCAGTACTGTTCAATAGAAACTCTATACACACAAGGAGACGGATTTACATAAGTATTAAGTACTTGTTTCTGAATCTTTTCAATTCTTTTATAATGTATGTACTTTTGCAGTTTACATTAATAAAAAAAAGTTTAAACTAAATAAATACACTATTAAAACAACAGCTTCACCAATGGCCATAATGTAAAATTACTCTTGATCCAAGACTACCGAACTGCTTTCATATCTTTGCCTTTTTTCGAGAAAATGAATTGCTCACTACATTTTTTATCGGCGTGATACCCGGATACACATGTACAGTGTATACGGGTGCGCATAGTCTGGGGGTCACGGTTCAACATCCAGACACAGAATCGTACGCCATTCAGGGCACTTATAGCTAGTGTAGCCGTGCACTGATAGAGTGAAACGAAAGGAAGTATTTTGATAGATGAGAATGAGGTATATGATACTGTCGGACCTTTGAAATGTGTTGAATTACGATGTACATGGAGAAAGAAAGTTTTAAAACGTGTTAGTAGGCTGGACATGACACGGGTAAAATGTCACCCCTTCTGTAGTAGTGTCTCTTAAACAAATATACTCTATACTCTATATACACATTTAACAAATCCGTCAGGTCCCATGCTTCCTTGCCATTTAAACAGAATATATCCCAAACTTTTGTCAAATAAACAAAATGTTTACAAACAATTGATCTAAATTTCACTAAACACCAGCTCGAATGCATAAGAAAATTTCCTTCCTGTTATTTTGCGTAGTAGAATTGTCATTTCTGGTAGGGAAATAAAATAAATACCTTAACAAATGTGTAATATATATTCTACCGAACTATGTAAACTACAAATATATAAACATGACTGTTTATATCTATTTATAAAAGTACATAAGATATTCACTCCGACAGCAGAGCGAATGGTCTATTTCGATAATTTGCCATGTAGTCTTCTTCGGAATTACATTATGTGCAAAGCAAAATGTTCATCAATATCGGTTTTTCTGGTAAAGGTTTAAATCAAATATGCCTACCTTGCATGACAACTGACTGGTAGTCCGGGGGAGGGGTCGGAGGGGGAGAGGGTACATGTATGTCCTCGGTCGTTGTGACTACAGCTGTGCCCGCGGGGTGGGGCGAGTATAGCGGGGGCTCTATCATCTTGTTAATCTACAATAAAGAAGGAAAGATTCCAAACGTCAAGCGTGTCAGAAATAATTTGCAAACAAACAAAATAAATATAGAAATAAACAAAAATCCTTCCTATTTCCGAGTGTCTACTTCCTTTTTCGTTACCATGGTAACAGATCGTCACATACAAAAAGTAAATTTCGCGTGTCCGTCACCTCTAGAACAGCTTTAGATTTATTTGGGTAAAGAGACAATCGCGATTCTTTCAGGATATCAATGTAGTAGCATCACAAGCCTTTTGGAACCATTTTGGGAGTTATAGAAGGCTATTTTTCTGTTTAAATAATTTTTGTTTTGAATGGATAAAAGCTTACTCCGTTAGAACCCACAATCTTCTTAAAACCTGTGTTACTGGTGCTTAAATTTACCACAAAGTATTCCATAGGGCTGATACGTTATACAGTATAAACCAAATCATAAAAGGGTGTCTTCCAGTCTAGCCAACATTTGAGATTTTAGGTGAGAAAAAGGGAGAGGAAACTGTTGACCAGAGTGGAATAGGTGTATTTTATTAAAACAACACAGATGCTTAATTACTATCAAAACACTGACAACACAGGAAGACAAGGTAAACTTGAATATTTTCTAACATGTTTTATTTCATTAACCAGTTACAAATAATTCATTAATAGTTTAGTTATCACAGTTATGAAGACTTGCATACATATCATTTAAAAATACCATAATATCAATCTAAACTACCACATCTAAATTGTATCTATACTATTAATTCATCAATATTATCATTTATAAACTAAATGCATGTTAAAAATATGCAGTTCATATCACAAGTTATTTTAAGTCAAACATGATTTAAACAACCAGTCATAAGACTTCGCCATATTATTTAAAAAAATTTACCATTATAGAAAAATGACTTCCTATATCACAATTTGATCAATATAAATTTGTTTAATATGCTTGATAAGAAAAACATTATTATAAAATCTTGAAAAACGAAACAGTTGAATTATCACAGTATTTGTATAAAAATACAGATAAATATTAAAGAATGAGCACCAGTATTTAACACTAACACTTGGTAACTACAGGTTTAGCGAAAACACTATCTTGACGAGTGTAATTTACATATAGCAAAAAGTATAAACAATGTCCTATTGCTAAGATAATTCATTATAATGTAGCATTGATAAATATAATAGCAAAATGTTCATATCTCAGCTTATCGTTCAGTTCAAAATTTTCGAGCGAATATGTAGTTGGGTTTTACTCATTCAGGTGAATCAAATGAGAATCTGCGTCACCATACGCATAAACGTCAAGTTCGCCATTCCCGAGTAGTCTGTCCTTCAGGATGCGCAATCTAGTATCAATGCGCTGGTACATGGCCTTTTCCCTCCTTGGTTTTGTTAGGAACTTTCTCTAAGTCTTGGCATCTGCATCGAACTCCCTATCCCTCATTATATAGTGATGGTATCGGTGTAATTTCATCTACATCTTTTCTTCAGGTTTACTTCAAATACATCATCAGCAGCAAGACCAAGAGTGGCGGGCTGATGGTTGTGATTTCCAACAGGAATATTATCAACAGTGGTTAATGATGCAGTGTAGTTAAGATCTCTTCTAACACATCCCCAGTACACTCTATTGGTTCTTCTTGTCATAATGGAATACTTGTAGCCAGTATTTGATAGATAAGTTCCTCCCTCTTCCATTCTCCAGAAAATCCACCTGTATCTATACATTGTCCATAGTAAACTGTGAAGTAATACATTTAAAATTAACTAATTCAATTCTTTAATAATCGTAAACTGATACAGTTTATAGTACAAGATTTGCATACATCAAATTACAAAATCTAATTTTCTGCTAAATAATTTCCTCGTAATATGTTTGCATGATGAACAAATTTTCCTAAATTACACAATTCTTTTGTATTACCAGACGATAGAAATATAACTAATTTGAAGACGGAGGGATTTATTTGATAATAGGGCTTAATATATTTGATTCTCAGCTCACTGTACAAAGGGGCTTTTAAAAATGAAGTGATATTCATCCTCGATGTCAATAAGACAAACAGGGCCGGTTCTAAGATGCCTAGGTACGTTTCTATGTCTACCTGATTCGATAAGAAGACAGTGGGAAGATACACGTAATCTAACAATAGTTTTTTTTTTATAATTAGCAGGAATTTGTTTTAAAAGATATGTTTGCAACGTTAAGTGATCTACAACATGCCTGTATAAAACACATTTCGACGATGACATGAAAAAAAATATCAAATTCTTGTTTGAAATTGTCTAACAATCGTTGTTTTACTATAGCTATGGAATGATTTATATTTTCATCATACCTAGTGAGCACAGCTCCTGTTTTACTTTGGCAACCCAGTTTTTACAATTTGGGTTCACCTCACAATCGTTGTACATATATTCGTAACATGCATTTAAATATACAATTTTTGGTAGAAGATAATTTACACCAGTATTTAAGTATTTTCAATTTACGAGAGAGGACCACTGGAAACCATTTGGTGTCGATCGTTTAACTCCAAGAATATTTTTTACAAAAATCTAAATGTACTTTCTCAATATCAGGGGCTGTATGGAAACCCCATACTTCACTACTATACCCCGCCACACTTCCTACATATGTGTCGAACAGACTTAGTAATGTGGAAAAAGTTGTTTTTTTATTGCAAATAATACTTCCCTGTATTGTGAAGCTAACTGTTTTTGCGGATAGATTAAAATTACCGTTATAGTTTAACAACAAACCAAGATAGCAAACACTATCTACATTTTCAAGTAATGTACCATTAAAATAACATTTTTATCTTGTGACAATCTGTCGGACTTTCGGAAAACCACAACTTTCATTTTAGCAACATTGACTGTCAGGGACCACTTTTCTGTATAATCTTTAAGTTTGTCAAGCATCGACTGTAAACCACGTATACTTTCAGAAAACAAAACCATGTCATCAGTATACATTAACAAAGATATGGACAATTCTAGTAAGTCAAGGGGCTGTACACCGGCCCGTAAAAAATCTAGCTTCACAATCATTAACAAGCATGCTAAACAAAATCGGGGAGACAATTTCCCTTTGTAAGACCCCGGTCTTGTTGTCAAAACAATCTGAATTTTTTTCGTCAACAAGGGTGCTAGATTTAATATGACTATACAATGATTTTATTACAGACATACTTTTGCCACGAACACCAAGTTTGGCTATTTTATACCATAATGTACACCGATCAGTATTATCGAACGCTTTTTGATAACCAACAAATCAACAATATAGGTGCAACGCAATATTGCGTCGATTGTTCCCATACCTGAACGGAAACCAAATTGGGCATCTGATAATATGTTGTTCTCGTCAGCCCATTTACTCAGCCTCATATTAAGAATACTAGTAGATAGCTTCAACATGTTACTTAACAGGTTAATACCTCGATAGTTACCGGACTGGACTGGCTAGACTGGAATGAACCCCTAAAAGATAGGTATTGTTCGGACCTGGAGTAGACAATCTATTCAGTGCTCATCTACTGTATTCAATACCAGTATTGAATAATTGCCAAGTGCCAAGTCAATTTAGGTATGTATACTTGATTATCGAACCGTGGCTAGGTCTTTACAACCGTTTACAAGAAGTAAATGTTATTTTCTTAGTATTCGTTCAAGTTTAAATGTAAGCCCTTTTCGCAATAATAAACAGATCAGAATATTTTATCGTCAAGCCAAATCGTATGGACTATAAGTTTTCGTAGGTACTGATATCAATAATAAAAATCTGATATCTAGCGCCTAAACAAAAGACAGATACATACTAGTTATAACAAATTTAAATTAGATACAATATGTATATACATGTATACCAAGGGCACTAACACTAACTGGTGACACAATAAAGTTGGGTCATGACATAAGACTATTGGGTCGCTTGTTTTACGGGGTTTTACGTCCTCGGAACCACCTAAATCACAGAAGAGTATTTTTGATGTTTGAAATGCCCCCGATATACAATACTTGTGTAATAAATATTATTCACAGCCGCCATTTGCATTTCAAGTTTAAAACGAAACAAGTGTTTATTCATACGTAAATTAAAATCCTGTCAAAAAATGCCCCTTTTGTGTGCTATAGACGGGGTGTTCTCCATTTGCCCACTTTTTAAAGCTCAAAGAAAAGAGTTAATATAGGAGAACAAAGGAAAACCAATGATATAGACTATGGCGTGTCAAAAGTTGCAATATTCAATAATTCCATTTTTGTATTCCATATTTCATATATATTGAATATTGCAACGTTTGACACGCCATAATAGACACTTGTGAGCATTACATCATGATAAGTGTTTAGATTTTAATTTTGTATCAGAGACGTGTATATCTGATATACAGGTCTCTGTTTGTATGGCTTATAAATATATTCTGCTATATCTTATTCCACAAAGTAACTCTGAGTATACTGTTACTATCCGCAGCAAATCATTGATGGTTTTAAGAAACTACATGTTAAGACAAACAACTTGGTATATTACACGATTAGTTTTGTGGAAATTTGTAGATATTTATTCGGTTTTAAACTTCAGCATTATTCTCCTATATAGATGACCCTTAATGGCCGCAAAACAGGAGTGTGGCTTGGTGACACATTGAAATTGTATGGGTCACCTGGGTGACCATGTGGGCTTTGTCTGGGTCTCTGGTTGTTCCATCCAACAATAAGAACCCTCATCAAGGAGACATCAACAGCCACCGTCATATTAGCACGGGTGTCGAGGTGACACTAACATCCATGGTCATACCAACATACATATGTATAGGGTCATATTAGCACGGGTGTCGAGGTGACACTAACAGCCATGGTCATACCAACATACATATGTATAGGGTCATATGAGGACGGGTGTCAAGGGGACACCAAAAGTCGGGGTCACTCATTTTTAATTTTGCTAAACTAGCCACCGAAGAGAGGGCAAACCACTGATCCGAAATCTCTTTAATCTACTTCAGCTACTAAGGCAGCGGTCACCACACTGATGGGGTACCACTTATAAGCCATGGAAGGTAGAGGGTAGCCCTAATATGAAATTCCGTTAATCCATCCACCGAAGATTGGTGGTACCACTTATCCACAATCTCGTTAATTCAGCCTTCAAATGGAAGAAAGGGGAGGCTTTATCGTATTTGTTTTCTGTTCCAAATTGTACCAGTAATCGGTGTTATATTTCAGGCACCACTTAGCCTCGATAATCGAGCCACCATTATGTAATCCGGAATCTCGTTATACTGGGCGTGTTGCTTTCCGTGATTTGATGATTTTTTAATTGTGTATGAATATTGTCAAATTAATATAACAGTCTCAATCGAGGCACCACTAAATCAAAATGTCGTTGTTCCACTTACCACTGATCCGGAATTTCGTTAGTCCAGTCACCACCAATCCGGAGTTTCGTTAGTCCAGTCGCCACCAATCCGGAGTTTCGCTAGTCCAGTCGCCACCAATCCGGAGTTTCGTAAGTCCTGTCGCCACCAATCCGGAGTTTCGTTAGTCCAGTCGCCACCAATCCGGAGTTTCGTTAGTCCAGTCGCCACTAATCCCTCTATGATCTGGTTGTGTTACGGTATCTCGTGGTTAGCAGAGGTAATGACATCTAATTACAAAATAGTCAAAGTTAAAAATGAAATATCTGATTATCGTCCATACAATGTATATCAACCGACTACACATACACCCTATGATGGCAGTACCTATACATAGGTCAGTGTAGGTATACAGGTACATTGTAGGTATACAGGTGGGTGTACAGGTAGGTATACAGGTATATACCACATATATAATAAAGCATGTCCATTTACTCTAAATATCAAACTTTATACGATAAAAGGATATGTTTGGAGATCCCGACAACAGTAATCGGTTCCAAACACGTATATACGTATACGTACGCGTCTGTTTGAGTACGTACCTCTATCGTGAACTGCCATTACCTGGTGTTCGGGGTATATCCATGTCTAATCACCGACCTGTATACATACATTGTATACACACGGGCCGGGTACAACGTGTGTTGTGGCGCTGGGTACACACAACCGTTAAAGGCCTTTTGTCACTTACCCGTATTCCGTGCCCTTATCTGTTGTTTTTTTTAAATCAGAATTTGCAAATTCTGAGAATTCTGTTTCTGAGTTTGTTTCGATTTTGCTGTGTTTATCATTATGATTATTACAATGTGTAAATAACGTCAAAATTATTAAGGGATACAAGGATGAATGACAATCAGCCTTCTTACTTTTTATATCTAATGAGATATATATCAGTAAAATAGCCAAATGATAATTTGTAGCAATAAAAAAAATGATAAACAGTGTCAACAAACCTGCATTGACAGAATATACCACAGCGTCAATAAACATGGACAGAATATACCACAGTGTCAACAAACACGGACAGAATATACCATAGCGTCAATAAACATGGACAGAATATACCACAGTGTCAACAAACACGGACAGAATATACCATAGCGTCAATAAACACGGACAGAATATACCACAGTGTTTACAAACACGGACAGAATATACCACATTGTCAACAAACAGGGACACAATATACCACAGTGTCTACAAACACGGACACAATATACCACAGTGTCTACAAACACGGACATAATATACCACAGTGTCTACAAACACGGACATAATATACCACAGTGTCAACAAACACGGACATAATATACCACAGTGTCTACAAACACGGACATAATATACAACAGTGTCAACAAAGACGGACACAATATACCACAGTGTCTACAAACACGGACACAATATACCACAGGGTCAACAAACACGGACAGACTAAACCACAGTGTCAACAAACACGGACACAATATACCACAGTGTCAACAAACACGGACACAATATACCACAGTGTCAACAAACACGGACACAATATACCACAGTGTCAACAAACACGGACACAATATACCACAGTGTCTACAAACACGGACACAATATACCACAGTGTCTACAAACACGGACATAATATACCACAGTGTCACCAAACACGGACATAATATACCACAGTGTCAACAAACACGGACATAATATACCACAGTGTCAACAAACACGGACACAATATACCACAGTGTCTACAAACACGGACATAATATGCCAGAGTGTCAACAAACATGGACACAATATACCACAGTGTCAACAAACACGGACACAATATACCACAGTGTCAACAAACACGGACACAATATACCACAGTGTCTACAAACACGGACACAATATCCCACAGTGTCAACAAACATGGACACAATATACCACAGTGTCAACAAACATGGACACAATATACCACAGTATCTACAAACACGGACACAATATACCACAGCGTCAACAAACACGGACATAATATACCACAGTGTCAACAAACACGGACACAATATACCACAATGTCTACAAACACGGATATAATATACCACAGGGTCTACAAACACGGACAGAAATATACCACAGTGTCAACAAACACGGACACAATATACCACAGTGTCTACAAACACGGACATAATATACCACAGTGTCAACAAACACGGACAGAATATACCACAGTGTCAACAAACACGGACACAATATACCACAGTGTCTACAAACACGGACACAATATACCACAGTGTCTACAAACACGGACACAATATACCACAGTGTCAACAAACACGGACACAATATACCACAGTGTCTACAAACACGGACACAATATACCACAGTGTCTACAAACACGGACATAATATACCACAGTGTCAACAAACACGGACATAATATACCACAGTGTCAACAAACACGGACACAATATACCACAGTGTCTACAAACACGGACACAATATACCACAGTGTCTACAAACACGGACACAATATACCACAGTGTCAACAAACACGGACACAATATACCACAGTGTCTACAAACACGGACACAATATACCACAGTGTCTACAAGCACGGACACAATATACCACAGTGTCAACAAACACGGACACAATATACCACAGTGTCTACAAACACGGACACAATATACCACAGTGTCAACAAACACGGACATAATATACCACAGTGTCTACAAACACGGACACAATATACCACAGTGTCAACAAACACGGACACAATATACCACAGTGTCTACAAACACGGACATAATATACCACAGTGTCAACAAACACGGACACAATATACCACAGTGTCAACAAACACGGACACAATATACCACAGTGTCTACAAACACGGACACAATATACCACAGTGTCTACAAACACGGACACAATATACCACAGTGTCAACAAACACGGACACAATATACCACAGTGTCTACAAACACGGACACAATATACCACAGTGTCTACAAACACGGACACAATATACCACAGTGTCAACAAACACGGACACAATATACCACAGTGTCTACAAACACGGACATAATATACCACAGTGTCAACAAACACGGACATAATATACCACAGTGTCAACAAACACGGACACAATATACCACAGTGTCTACAAACACGGACACAATATACCACAGTGTCTACAAACACGGACACAATATACCACAGTGTCAACAAACATGGACACACCATACCACAGTATCTACAAACACGGACACAATATACCACAGCGTCAACAAACACGGACATAATATACCACAGTGTCAACAAACACGGACACAATATACCACAATGTCTACAAACACGGATATAATATACCACAGGGTCTACAAACACGGACAGAAATATACCACAGTGTCAACAAACACGGACACAATATACCACAGTGTCTACAAACACGGACATAATATACCACAGTGTCAACAAACACGGACAGAATATACCACAGTGTCAACAAACACGGACACAATATACCACAGTGTCTACAAACACGGACACAATATACCACAGTGTCTACAAACACGGACACAATATACCACAGTGTCAACAAACACGGACACAATATACCACAGTGTCTACAAACACGGACACAATATACCACAGTGTCTACAAACACGGACATAATATACCACAGTGTCAACAAACACGGACATAATATACCACAGTGTCAACAAACACGGACACAATATACCACAGTGTCTACAAACACGGACACAATATACCACAGTGTCTACAAACACGGACACAATATACCACAGTGTCAACAAACACGGACACAATATACCACAGTGTCTACAAACACGGACACAATATACCACAGTGTCTACAAGCACGGACATAATATACCACAGTGTCAACAAACACGGACACAATATACCACAGTGTCTACAAACACGGACACAATATACCACAGTGTCAACAAACACGGACATAATATACCACAGTGTCTACAAACACGGACACAATATACCACAGTGTCAACAAACACGGACACAATATACCACAGTGTCTACAAACACGGACACAATATACCACAGTGTCTACAAACACGGACACAATATACCACAGTGTCAACAAACACGGACACAATATACCACATTGTCTACAAACACGGACACAATATACCACAGTGTCAACAAACACGGACATAATATACCACAGTGTCTACAAACATGCACACAATATACCACAGAGTCAATGTGAAAATCGAAATTCAGTCTAGATACAAAACGACATCACCAAGAGACATTAAATCAAACTTAAATACTGCATTATGAATATTCCGGCCCGTTAAGATTTAAATCGTCGGAAAGGTAAATATTTTTTGAGAAACTTGTTATCAATTATTGACGAGGCAAATTTGCCTATTTGATCCATTGCCACTACTTCGTTTCTTACTTTGAGAATGTGAACTTTTCTTGACATATAGATTTACAGGACGGGCGTGGTCGAGGAAGATTTATCATTTTTCGACATATTATTTTATCTTCCTTAACCACGTTAATCGAATAACAGTTGCGTTGCTTGTAGAAATTATTTAAATGATTTTTCATCCGGTACTTTCCTGAAGACTGATATTTAATGAAATATGATATAATCTGCTATCTCCGGAAAGGTGCTGTTGCAGGAATGCTCTAAAACCGCCCACGAAGGAAATCGATCCTTTACCTAATGCCCGGATAGACATATCCATGGGGCATCTGATAGTACATATGAAAACCTTGTTCCGTTCCGGACATGCCAGAACGAGGCCATTTTGTACCAAAGTCGTAAATACTCACAAGCACACTTTATCAATTATTTATAAGGTCAAAATGTTATTTGTTTGTAAGGAAAATTGTACTTAAATTACATTTATATATCGGACAACGTAATCGGATATCGATAATGATTGTATGAATCTTTTCGTTAGTTTCTGTGAAATTTGACATCAAACATAAAAAATGATATTTCTCATAAAGTTGAATGCACGTTTAAACGGCATTTTGTCTAATTCAAACCCCGAGTACAATCGGATTTTGTCGATAGAAAATATCTCCATTCATTTGTGTAATCCATAAAAAAAATGCGCTTCAGAATTACTGGATATGCCTCGTTTTTGCAACTTTCTATTAGTCAACCCCCCCATAAACCTTCATATAGAATGAAAGTGCTGAAAGCACTGCATGCTAGTGAAGACATCTCGTCCGGACAAGAAATACGTTGAAATATTATAGGAAACACGATTGGACGAATTTGCCTTCAAGGAAACTATTTGTTTCAAGATTTTTGTGAGGATAATGTTAGTCCCTTTACCAATTGTCCTATCTCCATGACTTTGTTGTACAACTAATGTGCTTTGTTCTTTCTCATTCAGCTCATCATCTATTATTTGTGTATTTAGAACTTAATATCATATATATATGAGTATTATATTCCTCCACAGTTACATTCTAGACACTGTCGATCATTTTTGAAGAGTGACAATGACGCTACGTTGTGTATATCAGAAACATTCAATGTAGTATGTTCCCTACATTCTGGATTATATGTATTAGCGGGCTATTTACTTCATCAGTGGCATAAACTTAGTTGGTCGAAGTGGTTTTCGAGACTGACTATGGACATAGACCCCAAGGTAGAAGAGAACACTGGCGATATGAGCACACATACCAACAGTCCTCTGACCGGTTGGACACGTACAGTAGTAATTCTGTATTGGTGGTTGTTCGGTAACTAAGTACTGGATCCATATGTTATATTTCGTTTGCGATTTATGACGAGATCGGATTTGACATCGAATCAGGTCAGAAGAGTGTTGGTATGCCATGATTCATAATCTCCATCTGCTGTCAAATGTTCCGATATGTATCCGGGGGCCAACTTCACCTGGTACGTCCCACATGCCAGAGTTTCTAGATATTCTTGGTCAAGACGTGGGAACTCGAGCTGGGCTGCCTCTAGCTTTCTGCCATTGGGATTTGGCTCTCCGTGATAGGTCTGGCTCTTTCTCAACACGCTCTGCTAGGATGTTGGACTTGTTTAGAAGTGACTTCATCTCCAGAGCAACTTTTTCATCTTCGGCTACTTTTGTTGATGAAGGCTGATATATGGGTCCACGTAGCCAATTCAGACATACCGTGACACTTTTCAGAAGACTTTCGAGATTTTTGATGAAGTAGTTTGATGTGAGTTCAGTTTAAAAAAAAATCTGAATTGCTTGAAACGAGAGTGATTTCGACCACCCATCTTGTTTTAGTGATACACCTGTCTGTGTTTGCCTCTATACCATCATGTTGACTCTGTCCAGGTTTGAGAAATGTCGGCATGTGAGTCTCGTATCCCTCGTCTGATAGTTTGCTCAAAATGTCTCGGAAACCCCTGTCTACAATTACCTGATCATCTTCCTCTAGGATACCTGACAGACTTTGTAATGAGGTAAGTATCTTGTCGGTGATTTTGGCGTCATTATCACTACCAAGAAATGGGCCGACAGTGTCTAGAACGTAACCTTTAGGGAACACAATACTCATAAACTTCACGTAGTTGCGTTATTTTTGACCGCAGTAACTTTTCCGCTGAAACTCATGTTCTTCACTTTTGCCGATATATATATATATGTACCATCCAATATTACAGTGACTTTGTTGCCGAAGAATGTTTTTGTGAAAACTGTATTGTGATCCAACGCTTGCGCCCTAGACACGTGATCCGGACCAAGATGTGTGGGAACTACGGCTTGATTTAGAACATCTGTAACGATCTGGAAAATTCTGCTGACGCTCGATTTGTGAATGCGGAAAAGAGAAGCCAACTGAGTGAAAGATATGTCTGTTTTGAGCTTAACCCAAAACAGCAGAAGGGCATTCTTAGATGACAATGCTTTTGTACCAGTAATATGTTCGGAACATGCATCGTGTATTTGATTGAATTGATTACAATCCCAGCCTGTCCAAGCTTGGCAATCTTCATCATCCATGTTGTCGAAGTTTAATACAAGCGGTGACAAGTTATTGGACATGTTCTGTATGATTTTGAGTAAATCGTTGATAACAGCTGGTGACTTGGTGGCTAAGTGATTAACAAGTTTATCCCTCCCTGTCAAAACCGGCTCAATGTCAGGACTGATATCCTTACCAAGAAGATGACTTGAACACACCCTGGAATTCTCAGGCATGTACATTTTATGTTTGATAAGTAGCTGGTGTCTTGCTTTCTCACTGATGCAGCTAGAACTCTTCATGTTGTAAGTTCGACAAATGCTATATTTTCTGTTCGGAGAAGGGGCATTGTATAAATCATCTGCAGAAAGATACCCGTCCAGAGTGTCAGATTCGTCAACAGAATCATCATTGTCTACGGAAACTTTTTTCCGTTCCGGTTCATTGGCATTCTCGGATGCAGGACGTTTCTTGTGGTATCTGAGAAAGCATTTCGGACACATCTTTGCTTCTGTTGATTCAGAAAGTATGACACATTCAGAAAGGAGAACATCTTTCATCCAGTCCTGAATTTTTCGCGGATTTTTACCATCGCCAACCTGGTTGTACTTGAACTCAACTTTACATCCCAACTCAACTCAGGAGTTCTCCATTTTCCTATTTGAGACAAAGACAACTTTACTACAGAATAACTGAACTAAATAGAATTGTAAAACGTAACAGCAATTATAACAACACGCCGAGCACCATTCGCGGTGAGTAGTCAAAAGACCAAGTGGCAAAGGGAACTTTTGTGTGGCACACCCCAACGGAGGAGAAGCTTTGAAGAAGTACTGAAGACGAAGATGGTCAAGTGAGAAAAATGATGAATCATACGTAATACGGAACTACTATAAGTATGTTAAACATAGTAGAACATAATACATTGCCATGGACATTGTATCAAATCATTTTCATCATAAATCAATACGTTGTTATTATTGTGTACGACAAGGACCACTTGTTTCGCCCGTGTATTTTTTCCACATACATTTTTCAACATTGAATTACTGCCCTTATCCAGTGATTCGGCACGACTTTCTTTTGCTGGTATACAGAGGGATAGTCAAATATGTTTTTAAAACACTAACATCGATAGTACTCGCATATTATCGTGCCGAATTTGCCGCTTGATTTTCAAAAAATGGTATTTTGAATTTGATGAAAATTTTCAAATTTTGGTTTTCTACGTCATCTTCTACTAAACTCGTTTGTTTTTTCATGGTCAACTCTTTATCATTTTAAACTACAATGTATGTACAATACCTAGTCGTGAGAAAACCTCTCAATGACAAACAGAAATACCACTTATGGGTCTGTGAAAAACACAGGTATGCTTGTAAACGAAAAAGTGAAGGAGATGGCGCTATGGGCGCGCTTATGGGTCAAGTGGAAAATGACATCTTGTTCCATATGTATTTTTCATAGCTTTACTGGAAAATATAGTCGATTTCAAGAAATCGCTGTGGGCGGTTCTGCAACAGCACCTTTCCAATCGAATGTCAGACCGTCACACCTACGTTGGAGTACAGCTTGGAAGAGTTACCCCCCCCCCCCCATCCCCCACCAAACCCCACTCCAACCCTGCTCCTTGTGCGCGCTGAAAAAGCCGGGACTGGGAGTGGGGAGGTGTGGGGGTGGGAGTGGGAGTGGGGAGGTGTGGGGGTGGGAGTGGGAGTGGGAGCGGGGGTGGGACTGGGAGTTGGGTGGGGTGGAGTGAGAGTGGAGGTGGGGTGGGACTAGAGGTGGGACTAGGGGTGGGACTAGGGGTGGGGTTGGACTAGGGGTGGGATTGGACTAGGGGTGGGACTAGAGGTGGGACTAGAGGTGGGACTAGGGGTGGGGTTGGGGATGAGGAGGGGGAGAGCGGTCAACATAGCTACATGTACGTAAATTTCTATGCCAATCGGGTCGTTATATCCTGACCGTATTATTCTTACCCATGATACAACACAAAAGGCATTGTAATTGTTTCAAAAATATATATGTTGCTGAACGTGACAGATCGTGGCACACAACATCTTTATAGCTAAGTGGTTTTAGGAGAAGATGAATAATCAAAATCAAAACAAACCAAGGATAGTAATCATACCGGAATAAACCACATTATCTTAATGCGTACAGGATTTGTCAGGCTTTGTACAGTCACGGATATAGTACACGTATAGCAAGGGTATTTATTCAGGCCATACAAGGAAGTACATACCGCACAAAGATAAGATATTGAACGAACAATACATTGTAGTGGTCATAGACCAAAGGGGGCAGTCGTTATATTCATACATTAAAGGGGACAGTCTCAATATCATATACCACACAGGGGATAGTCTCTATATCATATACAACACAGGGGATAGTCTCTATATCATATACAACACAGGGGACAGTCTCTATATCATATACAACACAGGGGACAGTCTCTATATCATATACCACACAGGGGACAGTCTCTATATCATATACCACACAGGGGACAGTCTCTATATCAAATATCACACAGGGGAGAGTCTCTATATCATATACCACACAGGGGACAGTCTCTATATCATATACAACACAGGGGACAGTCTCTATATCATATACAACACAGGGGACAGTCTCTATATCATATATAATACAGGGGACAGTCTCTATATCATATACCACACAGGGGACAGTCTCTATATCATATACCACACAGGGGACAGTCTCTATATCATATACAACACAGGGGACAGTCTCTATATCATATATAATACAGGGGACAGTCTCTATATCATACACAACACAGGGGACAGTCTCTATATCATATACTACACAGGGGACAGTCTCTATATCATACACAATACATGGAACAGTCTCTTTATCATATACAACACAGGGGACAGTCTCTTTATCATATACAACACAGGGGACAGTCTCTATATCATATACAACACAGGGGACAGTCTCTATATCATATACAACACAGGGGACAGTCTCTATATCATATACAACACAGGGGACAGTCTCTATATCATATACCACACAGGGGACAGTCTCTATATCATATACCACACAGGGAACAGTCTCTATATCATATACCACACAGGGAACAGTCTCTATATCATATACAAAACAGGGAACAGTCTCTATATCATATACAACACAGGGGACAGTCTCTATATCATATACCACACAGGGAACAGTCTCTATATCATATACCACACAGGGAACAGTCTCTATATCATATACCACACAGGGAACAGTCTCTATATCATATACAACACAGGGGACAGTCTCTATATCATATACAACACAGGGGACAGTCTCTATATCATATACCACACAGGGATCAGTCTCAATATCATATACCACACAGGGGACAGTCTCTATATCATATACCACACAGGGGACAGTCTCTATATCATATACCACACAAAGAACAGTCTCAATATCATATACCACACAGGGATCAGTCTCTATATCATATACCACACAGGGGACAGTCTCTATATCATATACAACACAGGGGACAGTCTCTATATCATATACCACACAGGGAACAGTCTCCGTATCATATACCACACAGGGGACAGTCTCTATATCATATACCACACAGGGGACAGTCTCTATATCATATACCACACAGGGGACAGTCTCTATATCATATACCACACAGGGGACAGTCTCTATATCATATACCACACAGGGGACAGTCTCTATATCATATACCACACAGGGGACAGTCTCAATATCATATACAACACAGGGGACAGTCTCTATATCATATACCACACAGGGAACAGTCTCTATATCATATACCACACAGGGAACAGTCTCCGTATCATATACCACACAGGGGACAGTCTCTATATCATATACCACACAGGGGACAGTCTCTATATCATATACAACACAGGGGACAGTCTCTATATCATATACCACACAGGGGACAGTCTCTATATCATATACAACACAGGGGACAGTCTCTATACCATACAACACACAGGGGACAGTCTCTATACCATACACCACACAGGGGACAGTCTCTATATCATATACTACACAGGGGACAGTCTCTATCTCATATACCACACAGGGAACAGTCTCTATATCATATACCACACAGGGAACAGTCTCCATATCATATACCACACAGGGGACAGTCTCTATATCATATACCACACAGGGGACAGTCTCTATATCATATACCACACAGGGGACAGTCTCTATATCATATACCACACAGGGAACAGTCTCTATATCATATTCCACACAGGGAACAGTCTCCATATCATATACCACACAGGGGACAGTTTCTATATCATATACCACACAGGGGACAGTCTCTATATCATATACAACACAGGGGACAGTCTCTATATCATATACCACACAGGGGACAGTCTCTATATCATATACAACACAGGGGACAGTCTCTATATCATATACAACACAGGGGACAGTCTCTATACCATACACCACACAGGGGACAGTCTCTATATCATATACTACACAGGGGACAGTCTCTATCTCATATACCACACAGGGAACAGTCTCTATATCATATACCACACAGGGAACAGTCTCCATATCATATACCACACAGGGGACAGTCTCTATATCATATACCACACAGGGGACAGTCTCTATATCATATACCACACAGGGGACAGTCTCTATATCATATACCACACAGGGAACAGTCTCTATATCATATTCCACACAGGGAACAGTCTCCATATCATATACCACACAGGGGACAGTCTCTATATCATATACCACACAGGGGACAGTCTCTATATCATATACAACACAGGGGACAGTCTCTATATCATATACCACACAGGGGACAGTCTCTATATCATATACAACACAGGGGACAGTCTCTATATCATATACAACACAGGGGACAGTCTCTTTATCATATACCACACAGGGGACAGTCTCTATATCATATACAACAAAGGGGACAATCTCTATATCATATACAACACAGGGGACAGTCTCTATATCATATACAACACAGGGGACAGTCTCTATATCATATACCAGGGGACAGTCTCTATATCATATACAACACAGGGGACAGTCTCTATATCATATACCACACAGGGGACAGTCTCTATACCATATACAACACAGGGGACAGTCTCTATATCATATACAACACAGGGGACAGTCTCTATATCATATACCACACAGGGGACAGTCTCTATATCATATACCACACAGGGGACAGTCTCTATATCATATACCACACAGGGGACAGTCTCTATATCATATACAACACAGGGGACAGTCTCTATATCATATACTACACAGGGGACAGTCTCTATACCATATACAACACAGGGGACAGTCTCTATATCAGATACCACACAGGGGACAGTCTCTATATCATATACCACACAGGGGACAGTCTCTATATCATATACCAGGGGACAGTCTCTATATCATATACTACACAGGGGACAGTCTCAATATCACATACAAAACAGGGGACAGTCTCTATATCATATACAACACAGGGGACAGTCTCTATATCATATACAACACAGGGAACAGACTCTATATCATATACAACACAGGGGACAGTCTCTATATCATATACAACACAGGAAACAGTCTCTATAAGTTTGTGAATTTACAAATGAAGGTCTAGATCTGATAATGTGATATGGTGCTAATAAACACAAGTCTTTGTATTAAAGGTGAAAATCGCACTATCCCTAGGTGATGTCATCTTCGCTAGCCAAGGCTTCTGATTACGTTACACTCCACGAACGGAATCCCAGGGCACCCAATCAAATCGCGTTTTACATTCTGGCTTGGATTCGCAGTAAACAAAAAATGCGGCACCCAGTACAGAGCTACATTGCCGACTATGTCATGGCATTTTACCTAAATACAAAAATCACAATCTTTGGGGGAACATTTGCAGTGTTTGATCACTTCATATAAGTCATTGATCACATATCTCATCGAAATGACACCAAACCTCGATGTGTGTTTGTAAACATCACCGATGAAGTAAATCGGTAACGCTTGTTTTGATTGGTCGAAAATTTCATGCGTGAAGGGTGGTAATTTCGAATCACCGCTAGAGGGCCAGAACTGACGCCTATATCTGCCAAGGGTTCGTGGAGTGTAACGTAATCAGAAGCCTTGGCTAGCGAAGATGAGGTGATGTACGCAAGGGAGCTAACCGTGACAGATGATGTTTAATCCCATGCGAAGTGATACACCCGCCTAGTAATATAACAGGATGCAGTTTGAGTGTGTTTCAGAACTTGTTTAATCCGTCTCCAGTTGTTCTATCAGTATATTATATAGATATTATATGACGCTTAACGATTAACGTAATTTGCTATATTTTTGTGTTTTGGCTCCAGAACATAAAAAACACAATTATTGTTTATCCTTATAATCTATTTAACTGTACAGAATCCTTGTGTACATCTGATTGTATTGATTGACCCGCTATATCTAAACAGTCATTCCTCCCCACCCCCACCCCCAATCTAAAAATACTAGCCTGATATATCAAAACAGTCATAACTTCCCACCCCCCACCCAAAATCTAAAAATACTAGCCGGATATATCTAAAGTAATTCCTCTCAATAAAAAAATACTAGCCCGCAATTTCTAAACAGTCATTCCTCTCAATCTAAAAATACTAATACACAAATGTATTACCTTTCTGTCCTTTCTTATTTCATGTTCTTGCTCCATTCCTTTGGTTTTTCTCTCTCTCCTGTTCTCTCCAGCTATTCGTCCTTATTTCTATTCATACAACTTCATATATCACAATACTTTAAATTTATCATTGACAGTAAGCGATACTCCGGAGAAAGCATATCCATATCATTTCCTACTAATTCCTGGGTCCGGCATGTCTTACTACTGTACTTCCGGTGTCCGACAAATCTTACTACTTCCGGTATATTTCTACACGCATCTGATGATTTACACATGTAAATGTACTTACTGTGTAAACACTGTATTTATTTGCTACTTAGGTTTTTTTTCCTGATAACTTAGTTCAATTACTGTATTTATTGTAATTTGTGTCTTCTAGATTTTTGCTTCATTAATCAAAATATACATGACATGTTTGATCTTTAAACAGTCGCACATATAGCTATATTTAGATTTGCGTCCTCGCCACAGTCAAGACAGCAGTTTCCTCGGTCGTCGGACCACTTGCGATCATAACCATGATACGTCGATCTCGCTAGTAGCAACGTCGACACATTTTCGTATTCATTCCAGTTTTTTTTAAGCTTTATGATCCACACTGGGATCTACGGTTCCGAAATTTAGAACAAAAAATAAGTCATAATATAAAATTTATTATGAAAATAAAACTTGTTTAACATGTAAATTTCACATACATTGTACGCATGCATCTCATCACGCTCAGTATTTACTCTATAAGACACCGTTAAGTAAAAAAGCAAATTCATGGAATAATAAAAGACATTAAAAATATAAGGAAATACGAGACAGAATCATACATGGCCCATATGATAACTGGAGTAGTGACACGAGTACTGCGTGTCATATAGTGTTATATATTATAGTACCGCGTGACCAAACAATATAGCCTGTCAAATGTCATATAGTGATATATATTATAGCACCGCGTAACCAAACAATATAGCCCGTCAAATGTCATTTAGTGTTATATACTATAGTACCACGTGACCAAACAATATAGCCCGTCAAATGTCATATAGTGATATATACTATAGTACCACATGACCAAACAATATAGCCCGTCAAATGTCATGTAGTGTTATATACTATAGTACCGCGTGACCAAACAATATAACCCGTCAATTGTCATATAGTGATATATATTATAGTACCGCGTGACCAAACAATATAGCCCGTCAAATGTCATATAGTGATATATACTATAGTACCACGTGACCAAACAATATAGCCCGTCAAATGTCATATAGTGTTATATATTATAGTACCGCGTGACCAAACAATATAGCCCGTCAAATGTCATTTAGTGTTATATACTATAGTACCACGTGACCAAACAATATAGCCCGTCAAATGCCATATAGTGATATATACTATAGTACCACGTGATCAAACAATATAGCCCGTCAAATGTCATATAGTGTTATATATTATAGTAGCACGTGACCAAACAATATAGCACGTCAAATGTTATATAGTGATATATACTATAGTACCACGTGATCAAACAATATAGCCCGTCAAATGTCATATAGTGTTATATAGTAAAGTAGCGCGTGACCAAACAATACAGCCCGTCAAATGTCATATAGTGTTATATATTATAGTACCGCGTGACCTACAAGATAGCCCGTCAAATGTCATATAGTGATATATACTATAGTACCACGTGACCAAACAATATAGCCCGTCAACTGTCATATAATGATATATATTATAGTACCACATGACCAAACAATATAGCCCGTCAACTGTCATATAATGATATATATTATAGTACCGCGTGACCAAACAATATAGCCCGTCAAATGTCGTATAGTGTTATATACTATAGTACCGCGTAACCAAACAATATAGCCCGTCAAATGTCATATTTAAGCGTTTAACTATTACCAAATGGTAGTATACAGTCGATATGAATACAATTTACGTGACAAATAAATAGAATGAAAATATAAGTTTAGCAGTGAAAATATAAGTATTGCAGTGAAAATACAATTTTTCCAATCGAGGCGAAGGCAGATAAATTGTTGTTGTTGGGGTTTTTTTTGCTGTATTTCTGAAATATTCAGACTAGTTTTTGACAAAATACTCACATTGCTGTTAGCTATTCATGCATAGATATTCCGATAACAGCAGAAAACATTAAACATTAAACGGAAAATCATTCAATATCCCCTATTTATCCCATAACTACGCTTGTTTCACAACTGATATGGCACGTGATAACATTCGTAGCAGTGTGTTATTGTTTTTGTTTACACACCGCAGTGTGTAACAACTTTCTTAGCCTCCGATTGGTCATTTTTGACCCCCAACAAATCTGACTGGCTAACCTCTGGCCTTTGAACACGGACTATTTTTTACTACTCTCACTTAGACTTCTATTTTTTGTCGTCTGTCTTCCAAAAGATCAACATTACATGGACACGTTTTGTGGATTTGTCGGTGTTCAACATAACTGGATTAGAGGGGTGTCCTCATGGAAATGTCGATTAATCTGGGATTTGAGTCGTACGAAATATAATTTGATGGTAAAATAGACGATGTACGGAAGCGAGATGTTGAATCGATTACAGGCCTAGCGAACCAAAACCAACACCTCACCTCCCCCTTGATTCTAGATAATGCAGAGGACCCCTATAGCCATAAATGAATTATCAAAAGAATGAACAAATCTAATACAAAATGGTTAAATCGCTGTCTCTAATCGTAGTCATTTGAATGAAACGGTCGCGGGATCTAACGAAGGTCTAAGCCTAGCTAGAGCTTCCCTGTTATAGTTGGGTGTCATTCGGTACGGATTTTGTACCAACAACAGCAAAAATCAACGAATAAACATGTTCTTATCATTCCATTTACCTTTATTACGAATATATTTATATCAAACACAAAAATGTAAAAAAAAATCATCTTGGAACATTTGTCTCATGTCAGTAAACTGATGACATTTCGTGTAAACACACTGACAAACGAAAAATACATATTGCTCAGCACTCCAGCTCGGTTTCCGAAATATTTGTTAAAATGCACGGTGTCCTGAATGAATAAATCTCAGAATTAACATTTACCATCACAATAACCAGTAAGAGCATACCTACGAAATCCAGGATAGGACCGATAATTGAATCTGACAATGAATAGTCTGATATTCAGCGGTGACGTTCGACTTCGCGATGACGGTGTCGTCTTCGAATGTTTTGAGCGGAGTCATTTAAACAAGTTACCTATTAATAAATCACACAGACACAAGGATTGTCAAACTAACATTTCGTTTTATAAAATAATATCATTTACAAATGTAGTACAGACGATATGAGTTGTGCATCTTAAAATAGATGATAAGCTTTCGTTCATAACGACCTATATTTTGTCGCGTAGTGATTTGGTTCACGGAATTTAGTTGCTACGTTGGGAGAATTTGAACTTTACAACCTTACATTTGTAAGAAAAGAAGTTATGGGATAAACAAGTTCCACTACTCGTGACGATTGTTTATCATTTTTATCCAAATCTCGTTAGTTAATTTTCTAATTTAAAAAAAGACACTCGCTAAAGCTTGTATCTTTTCAAAATTAGAAAATTAACTAACTCGAGTAGAATAAAAATGATAAACAATCCCCACTCGTTGGGGAACCTCTATTTACCATAGTGACGAAACAATGAAACAAACAAAGGAAATGGTTTTCGCAAGCTTTTGAATCAAAATACCTCACAAGGAAACACACCTAAATACTGGGATTATAAAACCTACCAAGTGTCAAAGAAATCAGAAAAACAAATGTAGGAAGAGATATCCGGACAAAAGTCAAATACTGTAAAAGTGGATATTTTCGCGCGTTGAAATTTTCGCTTAGTCAGTCTCCAAACTGTTCGCGGTGTGGATATTTTCGCGCTGTCAGTCATGATTGAAATATATTTTCGCGCTGCGACGTCATTGGCCATGTACATAATGTAAGATTATTTTCCTCTCCATTGAAATCTCGCGACGATCGGTCCAGTAACCATACCAAACTTTGATCAACAGACACGTTTAGGTCAATTGGTTGTAAGTGTGATCATTGCTTTACGTCTGTGTGACAGAAAAAAACAACAATTTAATTAATAAAATTAAATTGCATTTATGATGATGGTTGTATTTTTGTTATGGTTTAATTTCTTTGGCGTAGCGTGGTATTTTCTGAGTGATGTGTCCCCTTTGAGAAACTGTGATGCGGAAGGATACTAGATCACGTGATCTTTGATAGCGTCACTCTCTCAGAAAATTCCCGCAGGTCAAAAGGTAGGCGCCATCTTAATATTGATTTATTTACGTTTGCCAAGTTTGTTTACCTTCCGGGTCACAACCTTTTTGCTCGGTCATGCATGTGAAGGTGTTAGTGATGGGCCATAGTTATATTAGAAGGCTCGGGGAGGCGGTGAACGGTTCTAATTCAAACTGGACTAATCTTCGTTTGTCGGACGATGATGTTTTGGTTTCATTTAAAGGCAAGGGAGGCGGCAAGGTGCGCGATATGGTATCAGGGGAATTTTCAAGAGTTGTAACACACGTCAAACCTGATATTGTTGTTCTGCAAATAGGCGGAAATGATTTGGACAATACCAATGTGGTCCCGGCAAAAATAGCACAGGACATTATGTCGGTGGCTGGCTGGCTAGTGTCTGGACATGCCGTCCGCCATGTTTGTATTATGCAGCTTTTGCCCCGAGAAAGGACAAGGCAGTTATCGCCAAGTCGGTATAATGAGTTGGTTCGTCAAGTGAATCGGGAGTTGAAGGACGTTATATCACGGATACCTCATATATCTTACCACAAGCACAAGGGACTAAAGGCCAGTATAAATAACGTGTTTCTGCCAGATGGGGTGCATTTGAACAATTCCTGTGGGCTACCTAAATATATCAGGAGTGTTCGGGGAGCGGTTCTCTCATCATATCGGAGAATTTCCAATTAGATCAACCACGATATGTAAGTGTTTAACTTTTTCCGATAAGTTTGTATTAACTCTGTTAACGACTTGAAGATATACTGTGCAGTAGCAATCGATTAGTCTTACGGAAATTTTTCTGTTGTGGCGGGGGTGGTCTCGAACGATAAAAGCTATGTTTACTCGCTTGACACATGCGCCGTGTGGTAGAAAGATTGCTTCCGGGGGCGTCTCGAAGGTATAAACAAATGTTTACAAATGAGTCTTCCGGCATAAACAGTTTAGCGGGTTCTACGGATAAGTTAATCCTAGTTAAAGGAGGTCTGGTGGATTGTCAGGTCTGTATTAAGTTGTAGTGGCTACCCATATTTGAAATCCGAGTTGTATTAAGTATTTTATGAGATCACTCGCTCGTTTGCGGGGCAGGTGTTGTGTGATACAAGTTCATGTGGGATAGTGTGGGTTCACGCTATCACCATTGGTGAGCTGCATCTATGTTATAAACACATGTGGGCATGGTACATGCACCATTGTTGTGTTGTGTTCATGTGGGATAAAGTAATACTTTTCCCATTGTTGAGCGATTATACACATCAGACTTGGTTACTTGGATTTCTTGTGGTGCAGCTATAACTTTGCTTTGTTGTTAGGGTGATAATTATTTATCCCTGTGTAACAGACAGTAGGAGTTTACATAAGAAATTGCTGGGGAGTCAAAGGCTAACTCTATCAATTTTTTTTTGTTAAACATTTAAATTAAAAATTACACGATTGTTTGTTTTGTTTTGAGGGAGAATAACCATGCCACCTACACGACCATCTAGAAAGGCCAAGGAACGGCATGCATTGGTACGTCCTGGTAGGAGACAAAGAGCAACAAACATCAGCGAAGATATTGAGGAACAGGTGACGATTGTGGGGAATTCGCCTAACCAAGACACAGCATCAGCCTCCAGTGCCTTAATAGCACTGCCACCATCACCAGCCATTCCTGGGGTGTCAGAATTGGCTGCTGAAATGCTTAGACAGATGAAGGCAGATGGACTGATAATGAGGTCAGCAAATCTGATGGGGCCAACTGTGCCCGTACCTGCCACATCTACTGCCCCTCAAACCCATACAACGCCTCAAGCCACCATGAGTCATTCCTCCACAGCAAGGGAAGGTCTTACCTCAGTGGAACGGCCAGAACAGGTCGGAGTAGCCATCTCTGATGTAAACTCCAGCACATTTGCCACAGAAGCCATCAGTTCCCTGACAGGTACACCAGCTCTAAATAGCAACAATTTTTCAATGAACTCGATCTCCCGCCCTCTTGATGTGAATGTTGATATACGTTTAAAACAAAAAATTTGGGCTGAGCAATTTGTTGAGTTTGGGGCCTTAGTTCAGGTTAAGCATAATGAGACTTATGAGCTCACTATGGAGGCAAATAATTTGGCTTTGGTCCCAAAATCACGCCCAGTCCCTATTCGAACAATGGATCAATGGAATGCAGCATTCCAAGTTTTTGTTACAATAGTGGTACAAGGTAAGCCGGAATTGGCAGCTCCTTTAATGAAATATGCACATATTGTGCAACATATTGCTAAGAAGGCGGGAGATCAAGCAGCTATTGTGTATGATAGCAACTTTAGAAAGTGGAGACAGGCAAACCCTCATCTATTACCATATGAGCAGGCTAATACTGAGTTGTATTTAGAGGCAATGACTTCACAGGCAGCTTTTGGGGCTCGATCCAACAAGGGGTACACAAAAAACCAGAATCAGTCTCAGTCGGGGTCCTCAACACAACAGCATAAGGTCTGTTATGCCTTTCAGAAGAAAGGCTCATGTAATAGAGCCAATTGCTGGTTTAAACATGCATGTAGGGACTGTGGAGGAAATCATTCCTTTCGGAAGTGTCAGCAACACACAAACAAAGGTGACTCCACCACATCAACCAACCAATCACCTACCAACAGCTCTGGGGGAAAACCCAAATCAACTCACAATAAGTAATATCACACCAGTTAAATTTGATCGGTTAGCACTGTATTTGCAGGGTTATCCAAAAGATGCGTTTCAATTTTTAGAACATGGATTCGCAGAAGGGTTTGCAATTGGGTTTCAAGGTCCCAGGAGGCATCGGTTAAGTCAGAATTTACAGTCAGTTAAAGAACATCCTGACATTTTAAGGAAAAAACTTCAAGCAGAAATTTCGCTTAATAGAATTGCAGGCCCCTTTAAAAAATTACCATTTCCGGCCCTTCAAATATCTCCACTAGGTTTAGTACCTAAAAAGGAAGAAGGAGAGTTTCGACTTATTCATCATTTATCGTTTCCTTCAGGTGAGTCAATAAACGATGGCATTAGGGATGAGCAAAAAACAGTCCAATACGAAACTTTGGATCATGCGATACGGTTCATTAATCAGTGTGGAAAAGACGCTTTGTTGGCAAAATCCGACCTTGAGTCAGCTTTCAGGCTAGTCCCTGTTAATCCTAGAGATTATGAATTGTTAGGTATGTTGTTTGAAGGCCTTTATTATTATGATAGGTGCTTACCGATGGGTTGCGCTATATCGTGTCAGCTATTTGAAAAAGTAAGCTCTGCCCTCCACTGGGTGATGAATAATTATTTTAAATCTCCTAGAGTGGTACATGTGCTAGATGATTTTTTGTTTATTGGGCAACCTTCTTCGACAGAATGTCGACAGGCGCTGGATAGTTTTTTACTCTTATGCCAACAGGTCGGGGTTCCAATTAAACAATCCAAAACAGTTCAGCCCACTACATGTCTTACATTTTTAGGCATCGAACTTGATACCCATTTAATGTTAGCAAGACTACCAGTGGATAAAGTGGATAAAATCAGAGCCTTATTACAGCATTTCATCACTAAACCTAAGGCAACACTTCAGGAATTACAATCTTTGATTGGTTTATTAAATTTTGCATGTAGGGTTATCATTCCAGGTAGAACTTTTCTGCGCAGGATAATCAATCTGACACTGGGTCTTTCTAAACCACACCATCATGTACGGTTAACAAAGGAAGCTAAAGCTGATATGCAGATGTGGTTAATGTTCATGCAACATTTCAACAACTGCACCTTCTTCTTACCTAATCGGTGGGATACCTCAGATGTGCTCCATTTGTTTACTGATGCGAGTAATTTAGGTTACGGGGGTTTGCTTGGTACTAAGTGGTTTTATGGGCAATGGGATAATGCATTACAATTGCACCACATTAATATCAAAGAACTGTTTCCCATTACCATTGCTTTGGAACATTGGGGACCCCAACTTCGTAACAAGTCCATATTATTTTCTCTGACAATGAAACTGTTGTAGCTATCATTAACAAACAAACCTCTCCCAATCATGTGATGATGATTCTAGTCCGGCGTCTGGTTCTGGCTTCCCTTAGGTTTAATATTCAATTTAAAGCTAAGCATATACCAGGAAAACACAATGACTTAGCTGACGCCCTGTCTCGTTTGCAGGTCCAACAATTTCGGCGCTCAGCTCCCAACATGGACACCGATCCGACCCCAATTCCGGAACAACTATTACTAATTTAAGTGCAAGAGTACATCAGCTCATTGATGCGGCATTATCAAAAGGCTCAAAACAGTTATATAGAAGAGCCTTCACATTGTATTCTCAGTTTGTCGTTGATCAACTGCATGTGGAATGCTGTCTGCCCATAAGCGTTCATTATCTAGCTTTATTCATCGCTAGTTTAGTTGACACAGGTTTGGCATCATCAACCATTCACAGTTACATATCAGCAATTTCCTATATTCACAAATTAGGCGGTTTTTCAGATCCTACACAGTCTTTTCTTATACGAAAAATGCTAGTGGGTTTGCATAAAGGGGGAAACAAACCAGATTTTAGGCAGCCAATCACGCTGGACATCTTGCACAAGATTGTGACCTCATTATCGAAAACATGTACATCTTATTATGACATGATCATGTTCAAATCCATGTACTTGTTAGCTTTTCATGCCTTCCTTCGCATCGGGGAAATAGCTTACAATGGGAATGCCCAAAACGTTCTTCAGCTCAGCAATATTCAGTTTTATAGGCTTGGGGATGTTTTTCCATTTAGGTTAGAAATTTGTTTCAAATCCTACAAAGGGCATTATAACTGCACTCCGGTGACTCTGACTATTAAAGTTCAACAAAACATTGAATTTTGTCCTGTCCAAGCCTTATTTCAGTATTTAAAATTAAGGGGCTCTTCTGAAGGTCCTATCTATATTCAACCAAACAGAAAAGCTGTGACTTATCAGTGTTTTTGTAACATGCTAAAGCAGACTCTGTTAGTAGCCCAGTACGATCCTACACGGTATAGAAGTCACAGCTTCAGAATAGGAGCAGCAAGTACTGCAGCCAGTCGTGGTATTTCTGAAGCAGACATACAAGCAATGGGCAGGTGGCATTCCAATGCATTTAAGCGATATATTCGTATTCCCACATTACAAATAGAGTAGAAAGAAAGTTAGCTTTCATAACCAACTGCCGTTGAATGCAGGGCATTCCTGGCAAGTCGGAAGTGAAATGTGTTTTGTACAATTTATTGTGAATTTTTATAATGCTAGGTTAACGTTGTAGATTTGCTATGTTGGATGCAGGGCATCCCTATAGTATTTGGATTATTATTTAAAAGTTTTACATATATTGGAATTGCCTGTCTCCTGTCATATTTTTTATTGTAACTTAATGTTTGTTAGTTTGTAATAGATCATGAGCTGGTGTACATTTACTTTATACTGTTTGAACTTTCCCCATCGTTGGTATATATTAAGTCCGTACCAGGTGACAATGGACAACTATTCTGGTATGTTTAGTATGGTTGGACAGGATGTATACTGATACACACCATGCTTTCGAGAAAGACTACAGCAGCTAGTATGGTAATTGTGATTCCCTCAAATGCAGGACTTATTGAGGAGAAATGAACTTTTCTTATGATACAATCAATTTCGGGTAGTTTCATACTCCCCTATATGTGTAAGGACTGTACACATCGCGTAGGCAGCTTGGAGTGAGGCACTTCTGCTGCTTTGTTGCTGTATATATAACACATGATGAACTATTACAAACAGTTTTTAGTCTCCTTAATCTGAAGGTGACCACGATTCATTCCTTTCGTTTTCTGTATTAACAAATCTATTCATGTACAAATAGTACGAAGGTTGCATGTTTTATACGAGGTTGTGTTTTTCAAAGTTTTGAACTTATCAATTTTTCTCTTTTAATTAATTACATTTAATTGTTCATTTGAGTACAGCCAGCAGCTCGGGTGGGGGTTGGGGGGGGGTTGCATTGAGGAGCCATTTTTATACTAGTGTATATATATAAATATACTTCATTAAAGAGGCTCTTGATGCAAGGTGGCGTTTTTTGGTCCCCTCACCTACAATAGTTATACAAATTTAATATTATTTTGTATTGCTTTAGATAAATACTAAGCAAATGCAAGTTGTATTCTTTGTAAGATGCTTATTACATGATTGTAACATGTATGTTATATTTTATGTCGTTTCAATAAAACGGCCCTTTTCAATCAAAACTTAAAGTATTACTTATTTTTTACTATTGTACTATTACATAGCTTGCTGCTGGTCTGTCTGAGGAAACCATTCAACATAAAACAACAATTTAATTAATAAAATTAAATTGCATTTATGATGATGGTTGTATTTTTGTTATGGTTTAATTTCTTTGGCGTAGCGTGGTATTTTCTGAGTGATGTGTCCCCTTTGAGAAACTGTGATGCGGAAGGATACTAGATCACGTGATCTTTGATAGCGTCACTCTCTCAGAAAATTCCCGCAGGTCAAAAGGTAGGCGCCATCTTAATATTGATTTACCCGCCACCACCCCTTTTTGTTGCGCCGCCCATGTCATTTGTTGGGTTTGGCATGTCATGATTTGTAACTTTTGTTTTGTTTCGGTGAGGGGGCGTTTTTTGGTCCCCTCACCTACAATAGTTATACAAATTTAATATTATTTTGTATTGCTTTAGATAAATACTAAGCAAATGCAAGTTGTATTCTTTGTAAGATGCTTATTACATGATTGTAACATGTATGTTATATTTTATGTCGTTTCAATAAAACGGCCCTTTTCAATCAAAACTTAAAGTATTACTTATTTTTTACTATTGTACTATTACATAGCTTGCTGCTGGTCTGTCTGAGGAAACCATTCAACATAAAAAAATATATATAAGATATTTTAGCGGTGAAAAAATACACCATGTACGAGACACCTGATTGCAACTTTAGGCCCCGACAATATATAACTAACATGCGTTATCGGTATTCGTACTGTATGGTAAATTTAGAGATCATCCATGTACTTTTGAATGCAATTCAATTTATGTGTATTTCACTCAGGCGCACTTTATATTGTGCGCGACAAGAGGTCGATAAGAAATGCAATGATACAATGATATGATTGACAGTAAAGTACACATATTCATCTTCTACACTCCTCAACTCCTCGTACAACGATAGACGCGACATTTCACTATTCATCTTCTACACTCCTCAACTCCTCATACACGATAGACGCGACATTTCACTATTCATCTTCTACAATCCTCAACTCCTCATACAACGATAGACGCGACATTTCACTATTTATCGTCTACACTCCTCAACTCCTCATACAACGATAGACGCGACATTTCACTATTCATAGCCAATAATTCGTACACTATCATATACAACATACCATATACTACCACAATATTACAATTCCATCTTAGTGTTATCATATATTTTAACATACAAATTCAACTAACATGCAGATACCTTCAATCATGATATAACAATCAAACCATCATATACACTACAATAATGTTATATTTAGCAAAAATGATCAATAGTATATGCATAAAAAAGTTTACAATTTGATGTGTAAATTCATATATTATTTTTTAAATGCCTTTCTAGTAGTTGTATAAACAGGGACAGATTTGATAATATTTTGATGTTGCATATTGATATCAATCCTTTCATTCTGTGAACCGATGGGTTTGAGGTATAATAAATAGGTATATATTTTCTACGAATTTGACTGACATAAGTATTTAAACATGTAAACAGATAATGATATTCGTTTCCAATTCCATTTAAACATAGCGGACAGATTCCGTTTTCACGTGATGTTCTAGTCCATCGCCCAGTCTCTATGGGCAGAGATGTATCACTGGTTCTTAGTTTACATATAGTTACTTTATCTTTTGGTTTGAGCCTAATCAAGTATTTTTCAAACTGAAATTGATTTTTAAATATAATATATGTTTGCCCCTTAGAGGAACTTTCAATGTCGTTATACCATTGTTGTATAAACTGGTCATGTAAAATAGCTTTAAAGTTTACTCTAAGGTAATTTGTATTCACAGTGCAAGTTTTTTGCTGTAACCATACATAACTTAGTCCCGTACTATTGAGTAGATTCTTGATATAGGAAATCCATTTAAAATCAACAAAATCGTTTTCGTGTAAATTAAGCATAAGCTTGTACATTAAACTAGACAATTTATTTTCACTTGTAATCAGTTTATACCAAAACATTAGCATCCTTGATTTAATTTCAATATTTAGAGGATACCTGCCGGTTTCCCCATAAATCATCATATTTGGTGTAGATCTACGTATGTTTAAAACTTTTTTACAAAACTGTACATGTAATTTCTCAATCATATTGGTATTTTCAAATCCCCATATTTCAGAGGAGTACAAAAGGATAGGGGATATTAATACACCAAACAATTTTAATTGAAGGTCAATTGGTAAAATGATATTTCTAATTTTCTTATATAATGCATACATTGCTTTTTGAGCCTGTTCAACGAGGTTTTTTCTTGCTTTACAGAAGCTGCCGTTATAATGAAATAACAATCCTAGAAAAGAGTAACTATCCTGTGTATCAAGCTCTTCAACAAAAAGAGTAAAACGAATATTTTGGGCATTACTTTTTCTTTTTTCAAAGATAACCACTTTGGTTTTATTGAGATTAACTTTAAGTTTCCATATAGTACAGTAAGTTTCAAATTCACGGAAAGCATTCTTTAGACCTTCAGCTGTTTCTGACATAACAACCGTGTCATCTGCATAGAGTAAGATAAACAATTTAACAAATACACCCATGCGCTCTTGAAATAAATTATCAATATGATTGAGTTGGTCAACATTATTTTGCATGAAAAATTCTTCTAAATCATTTAAATATATTGAGAAAAAAAATGGGGAGAGATTTTCGCCTTGTTTTACCCCGACATGACACGTGAAAAAATTGGTCATACCATTTCTAGTTTTTACGCAAGATTTAGTATTTGCATATAAATTAATTATAACTTTAAATATTTTTCCTGTAATATTATTCTTTAGTAGTTTCTTCCATAAACCTACCCTCCAAACAGTATCAAACGCCTTCCTAAAATCAATAAATGAACAAAACAGATTTTTATTCTTTGAAAAGTATATATATATCAAGGCATGAAGGATAAATATATTTTCAGTTGTAGAGTAGCCTTTCCTAAATCCAGCTTGAACATTAGAAATTAGATCAATTTCTTCTGAAAGTCTGTTTAGTCTAGAGTTTAAAATAGAAGTAAATACTTTGCCAAGACATGAGACTAGTGTAATAGCTCTATAGTTATCAAGATTTTTAGCATCACCCTTCTTTTTGTATATAGGTTTTATCACGCCAATTGTCCATGCTTCTGGTACACAGCCAGATTTCAGTATAATATTAAAAAGTTTCACATATATGTGAAGTAGTATAGACTGTGTACTTTTTATATACTCATTTAATATATTATCAATACAAGGCGCTTTATTATTACGAAGGTTAACTATAGCCTGTCTAACTTCATTTTCGGTTACATCACTATTTAGTATAAAGTCAAACATATTTACGTTCATATCTGGAATAATGAATACATCATCATCCTCATCTTCATCAGAACTATTTAATTTCTGAAAATATTCATAAAACTGATCTAAGGATATATCAGCGTCATTGTTATCATAATTAGATTTGTTGAATGAATTTAAAATATTCCAAAACTCTTTGGGATTTGATTTTGACGTGGTTCGTATCTTATTTTCAATGTTATGTCTATATGAGTTATAGCTCTTTTTAAGGACTTTTTTATAATCTCTAGACGTTTTGTTCATGTTTACTCGGTTATTATTCGTTTTCTGATTTTCATAAGTGTTAACCAAGTATTTTGATTATTTAATTGCGACTAAACCCA